>NC_057863.1:163894542-164084542 GCF_019393635.1 Dromiciops gliroides
CAGAAACAGCAATATTGTTTAATGAAGTATGAATGACAACTATTCTCACAAGAGACAATACAAGACAAACCCAAAGAACTACTGATAAAACATAGTATCCACTTCCAAAGAAAGTAGTGATATTTATGGAACACAGACTGAAGCATGCTATTTTTCCTTTTTTTCATTTTCTCTTTTATTCAAGTTTTCTTATACAAAATGACTTATGTGGTAATATTTTACATAATTGTACATGTGTAACCCATATCTGATTTCTTATCACTTCAGGGTGGGGAAGGGGTTCTGTAAAATATGGAATCCAAAACTATAAATAAAAATATTTATTACTTGAAAAAGAAGTAATTGGGAGGCACTGGAACTCCTTCAATAGGAGTGTAATATCAAATTTTGTTTTAGGAATATCAATTTGAAATGTATGAGGATGATAGATTAGAAAAGGGTTAGATGAAGCAAGCAGACAAATTACAAGGCCATTGCTTTGATCCAGGGGAGAAGTGATGAGGACCTGACTAGAGTGGTAGTGGTTGCATAAGTGGATGGAAGGGGAAATATTAAAAAAATGCTATGCAAGCAAAGATCAAAAAGACTTGGCAAATTATTGTATGTGTAGGATGAGGAAAATGAAAGGTCCAAGGATGAATTTCAGTTGATAAATTTGGAATAGAAGGAAAGGGATTGCTTCAACAGAAATAGGAAAGATAGGAAGAGAGTAAAAGTTTTTTTAGGAAGATCATGAGTTGTTTGGGACATGCTGAGTTTGAGATGTGCTGTTCAAAATCTGATTTGGAATTAGAGCTCTGAACAGAGACATAAAGATAACTTAATTAATATCATATACAATATATAAGATATGATATGTAACAACATAATGAGGTGTAATATCATTATTGTAATTTAATATGATATGATATGACATGATGCTTTTACATGGGCATATACATAAATAGATAATCTGTATAATGGTGATCTTTGTCTATATAAGCTATAGAAGCTAATGAAATCAGGGGTGAAGGAGAGAGACAGAGAGAGACAGAGAGACAGAGAGAGAGAGAGAGAGAGAGAGAGAGAGAGAGAGAGAGAGAGAATCATTCTGTCAGTCAATAAAGATTAAGTGCCTACCATGTGCCACTGTGCTAAGTGCCAACACATGCCAAATAGAAGCAAAAAGATAGTTCCTGACCTTAGGGAGCTCACAATTGAATCAATATCATTCAGAACAGAATCATAGGCCTATCCATGAAGAATGGGTGATGATCCAGAAAAGAAAATGAAAAATCTGTAATCTATAGGTAGGAGAATACTTAAGACAAAGTTATATTAAACAATATTAAAATCTACAGAGGTGCCAAGAAGAAAACTGAGAAGTGGTCACTGCACTTGACAAGAAAGACATAATTAGAACTGGTATAAAGTACGGTTTCACTTAAGTGATCAGGTTAAGACATTATACTGCAAAGGGTTTTAGAATGAGAAAGTAAAAATGAACATAGACATCATTTTCTAGAAATTTGTCTGTAAAAGATCAAAAGGGACAAGAGAGATACAGCTAATATTTATAACATTGTTGAATCATTTAACAGTAGAGAAAACCCATTATATTTATATTATTCAGTCATTTCAGTTGTGTTTGACTCTTTGTGGCCTCATTTGGGATTTTCTTGGCTAAGAGATTGGTAGGGTTTGCCATTTTCTTCTTCAGCTCATTTTATGGATGAGGAAACTGAGGCAAAGAGGGTTAAATGACTTGTCTACAGAGCTAGTGAGATAAGAATTGAACTCAGGAAGGTGAATCTTATTGACTCCAGGCCTAGCAATCTATCTACTGTACCACCTAAGTGCTTTTATATTAGGTACATATGATTTATTCCTTCTCAGAGTTACCAAGTTTATTTCTATACCACAATACAATATTAAAATAAGACTTTAACAGAGGAAGCAATCTATTGTTAGAACCTGACAAAGCTTAAACTCCAATGACATAAACTTAATGCAGTCAGGTCTACCAAGAGGAAAAGGCATGAGGCACAAGCTTCAGTACGGATTTAGTCTACTTTTTGGAGTACCATATAGCTACATCTGGAAAGACTTCTCCCAATAAAGGTGGAAACTAGGTGGCATTTTTAAAATTGTATTTCAATCAATGAAGTAGACAAGAATAAGAAATTCCTCTCTCAGCCTTATTTATGTGGCACTATCCAGATTCCAAAAGTGGCAATGAAAGAGTGGTGAACTAGGGGTCAAGGGGTGCTGACAGTTACATAATTCTTTGACTAATTACAAACATTAATTCATATGTTAATAACTGTGTACATTCTTTGTTGAAAGACCACCAAGTTGACACAATGAGAGAATTAACCTATATTCATATTGATATTGTCAGTATAATTGAGACCAGAAAACAATAGTGAAGTTACTGCCAAAGGGAAATATAATGTAGAAGTTCTCAGAGAGGTTAGAAAAAATGATGGCATTGATTTCGTCATGTATCCACAGGCAAGGAAGAGCCTTTGTTTCATGGGATATTTGGAAAGCTTGTATTTCCTCTAGTCCTTGAAAGTAAACAGACCACCATGAAGGCATCTGAAGTTTTACCACCACAATCTATTTCAGAGAAGAAAGTAGAGGAATATAATGAGGCATTGTAGGCCTTTATACTAAATGAACTTTTATCTTGATACTTCAGTGTGAAGTTGTGCAAATTGGATGACAAAAACTTTGGAAATATAGTTCGCCTAAAAAAAAGAGAGTCTGGAAGCTTAGAGACAACTCAGAAGTGCCAAAACTCCAAATTATTTATTAATTGTCTAAGCAGAGAATCCTCAGTATAGGTCATGGGTACTGCCAATACCAAAAAATATTTTAAAAGTTATATTTCAGTGCATGGGAAATATCTGGTTACAGGCGTAGCAGAATTTTCAGAGTATGCTGTATGTAGTCATAACATTGATCAAGTAAACTATCAAACTAAAGGAAAGCAAAATGATGAGAAGCCATGTAAGAACAGTTCAATCTGAACCTGTTTAAATATATTATCCATTAAATATTTGGAATTATGTGCACTGATTCTGTCAATCAAAATTCCTTAGATAATATTTTTGTTACAAAACAAAATGTTTTTCAATTTAATAAATATTTAAATGTCTACTACATAAAGGGCACAATAACACCGAAGTCTAAACCAATAGCAGTGCAAGATCCAAGAAACTGATTTGGCCAGGAAATAATTTATTTCTATGGTAAGCAGATATATGCTATGCAAGGGTAACAGTAATTTTGACCATAACCTTGTTTTTTTGTAAAGTTTTATGGGGAAGAAACAGGGAAAATGAAAGTCGAGTCAGCAAGCATTTATTTTATACTGATTAGGTTCCACGAGCAATTTAAAGTTCTAGGGTACAGTATTATCTCAAAATTCAATTCAACACATATTTATCAAGAGCCTAATAAGGGAAGCACACTGTTCTAGGCACTGGGGCCATGCTAACATCATGATAGATTCATGATCTCAATGTCAGCCTTCCTGACTGATATATGATTCTTAATTTTTTCTTTTTCTAGCTTTTTTAGTTGCATGCCCAATTCATTTATCTCTTCTTTCTCTTTTTTATTCATGTAATCATTTAGAAATATAAAATTTCCCTTAAGCACTGCTTTGGCTGCATCCCATGTGTTTTGGTATGTTGTCTAATTACGGTCATTCTCTTGGATGAAGTTATCGATTGTTTCTATGATTTGTTCTTTTACCCACTCATTCTTTAGGATGAGATTATTTAGTTTCCAATTAATTTTAAGTCTACCTTTCCATGGCTCTTTATTACATGTGATTTTATTGCATCATGATCTGGGAAGGATGCATTTACTATTTCCACCTTTCTGCACTTGACTATGAGGTTTTTGTGCCCTAATATATGGTCAATTTTTGAGTATGTGCCATAGATTGCTGAGAAAAAATGTATATTCCTTTCTATCCCTATTCAGTTTTCTTCGGATATCACATCTAGCTCTTCTAATATTATGTTCACATCTTTAACTTTTGTGGCTAGATTTATCTAATTCTGAGAGGGGAAGATTCAGAACCCCCACTAGTATAGTTTTGCTGTCTATTTCCTCCTGTAACTCATTTAACTTCTCCCCTAAGAATTTGGATGCTATACCACTTGGTGCATACATGTTTAGTATTGATATTACTTCATTATCTATCATACCTTTTACCAAGACACAGTTTCCTTATCTTTTTAAATTAGATCTATTTTTGCCTTTGCTTTGTCTGAGATAAGGATTGCTCCCCCTGCTTTTTTTATTTTAGCTGAAGCATAATATATTCTGCTCCAACCTTTTACCTTTACTCTGCATGTATCTCTTTGCTTCAAATGTGTTTCTTGTAAACAACATATTGTAGGATTCTGATTTTAATCCACTCTGCTATTCAATGCTTCAGTTTGATGGGATAGTTCATTCCATTCACATTCACAGTTAAGGTTTTTAACTGTTTATATCCCTCCATTCTCTTTGTCCCTTTGTTGGTACTCTTTTCCCTTCTTTCACCCTATTCTGCTTAACCAGTGTTTTGCTTCTGACCACTGCCTCCCTCAATCTGCCCTCCCTATTATAGGCTGCCCTTCCTCTTCTTGCTTCTTTTTCCCCCTACTTTTGCCCTCCACTCTATCAATAGCACTCTTTTCCCCTTCCCCTTTTGTTTCCTTAAAGAGTAAACTAAGTTCCTTTATACAAATGGGAGTATATTTTATTCCCTTCCTGAACCAAATCTGATGAGAGTTAGGTCACAACAATGCTCACTCCTTCCTTATTTCCCTCTATTGTAATGGGTTCTTTTTGAGCCTCTTCTTATGATGCACTTAACCCCATTCCACCTCCCCCTAGTATTCTTTTATTCTGCACCTTATGTTTCTTTATAACATCAAATCAAAGTCAATTTAATGACAATACCTTAACAGAGATACAGACCCCAAGAGTTAATATTATTATCCTCCCTCATAGGGATGCAAGCAGTTTAACATCATTGAACAACCTCCCCCCATTCTTTTTTACCTCTTTATAGTTCTCTTGTATTTGGATACCAAATTTTCTGTTCAGTTTTGGTATTTTTCTCAGGAAGCCTTGGAAGTCCCCTAATTCATTGAATGTCCATCTTTTCCTCTGAAAGAGAATGAGCAGTTTTGCTGGGTAGTTGATTATGGGTTGTAATCCAAGCTCCTTTTTCTTCCTGAATATCATATTCCAAGCCCTGCAATCCTGTAATGTTGATGTTGCCAGGTCTTATGCAATCCTGACTGTAGCTCCATGATATTTAAATGATTTCTTTCTGACTGCTTAGAGTATTTTCCCCTTCACCTGATAATTCTGAAGTTTGGCTACAATATTCCTTGATGTTTTCGTTTGGGGGTCTCTTCTAGGAGGTTAAGATAGTTGGATTCTTTCAATGATAATTTTATCCTCTGATGCTTAAATTTCAGGGCAGTTTTCCTTGATAATTTCCTGGAATATGGTGGCTGGACTCTTTTCTTGATCATTGTTTTCGGGAAGTCCAATAATTCTCGGATTAGCTCTCCTCATCTATTTTCCAAGTCAGTTGTTTTTCCAGTGAGGTATTTCACATTTTCTTCTATTTTTTCAGTCCTTTGATTCTGCTTGACAGATTCTTGGTGTCTCATGGAGTTATTAGCTTCCATTTGCCCAATTTTCATTTTTAAAGGCATTGTTTTCCTCAGTAAGCTTTTGCACCTCTTTTTCCATTTGGCCAAATTCTTTTCTCCCATTTGGACATTTTTTTCTCTCATTTGGCCAATTGTATTTTTTAAGGAATTGTTTTCCTCAGTCAATTTTTGTACTCCTTTGTATAGTGTACTCTCATTTCTCTTATTTCTTTTTGCAGTTTTCTTCTACCTCTCTCATTTGATTTTTTGTTTGTTTGTTTTTTGTTTTTGGTGAAGCATTGGTTTTAAGTGACTTGCCCAGAGTTGCACAGCTACTATGAAGTGTCTGAGGCCACATTTGAACTCAGGTCCTCCTGAATCCAGGGATTATGCTCTATTCACTGTGCCACCTACCTGCCCTCTATTAGGTTTTTTAAAAGCATTTTTTGAGCTCTTCAAAGAAGGCTTTTTGGTCTTGAGACAAGATCATCTTCCCACTTGAGTCTTCACTTGTAGGCATTTTGACAAACTCACTTGAGTTTGAGTTTTGGTCTTCCCTTTCACCATAGAAGATGTCAATGGTAAGGGTCCTTTTTTGTTTTTTGCTCATCTTGTAGTCTATTTTTAAACTTATAAAGTTGAAGCCTGCTCCTGGGGCACAGGGTTCACTGTTGCAAGCTCCTTACTGCTCTCAGCTGCCCCACTTTCAGCTGTGTCGAGTTGCAGCAGTTTCAAGCTGCTCACTGAGCTGACCTGTGCTGAGTTGAGATGCCGGCTGAGCCAAGCAGTGCTGAGCCTCCCTCCCCTTTAACCCAGGTGAAACAGACCTTTCCTGAAGTCTTCTAAATTATCTCAAGTAGGAGGATTGTGCCTCTCTTTTGTAGGTTCTGTAGTTCCGGTATCTGTTTAGAGGCTTTATTTAATGTTGTTTTTGAGGGTAACATGGGAAAGCTCAGCCAACTTCTTGGTTTCTCTCTGCCATCTTGGCTCCACCCCTAGAACTGTCCCTGATATATGCTTCTTATATACTCCATGCATATAGCAACTCATTGATATCTTAGGATTCCATATATTTTCCAAGACTTACTATTAACAGCCTGGGTACATTCTTTTAGATCTCTTGAAATTGTTTGTATAATCATTCTTCATTCTTAAGACATGCCCAACATACTTTCTTTTCTAGTCATATTCTAAATCATGTGCTATTAAATGTTTAACAACTGTCTCTCCAGAAAAAAAACAAAAACAAACAAAAAACCCCAGTACATGACACGCTTTTTAAGTCTAATCTGCATTATTAACATTTCCTCCATCACTTTTTAAAGTCTATATAATCAACAAAACCACAATTTAAACTCTTATATGTAACATTTGCCAATTTATGAGGTATAATTGCTGAGACTGTGTAATTTTCTTTCACAAACTTCTAAAATCCAGTAGAATACTTCTGCATATACCTCTCTGATGACACATTTTGTGAAACATTACAGTTTAAACATTAATCCCTCCACTGATGATTGAGAGCCCTATATCCTTTTCTTACATTCCTTAGAGTATGTCTTATTCCAAAGTTCACAGCTCTAGAGTATCATGAGCAGATTATTAATGATAAATATGTAAACATTTGTTTCAGGGGAAATCTTTGAATCACAGAGTGCACTATTCTATTTCCCAGAAGCAAATGAGATGATGATGATGATGATGATGATGATGATGATGATGATGATGATGATGATGATGATGACGACTTACTTCCCATCCAATTCTTGGAGCATTTCCTTTTCTTTTTTTTTTCCTTTTTTTTCTTTTTGTGGGGCAATGAGGGTTAAGTGACTTGCCTGGGTTCACACAGGTAGTAAGTGTCAAATGTCTGAGGCTGGATCTTAACTTAGGTCCTCCTGAATCCAAGGCCAGTGCTTTATTCACTGAGTCACCTAGCTGCCCCCATTTCATTTTCTATATTTTCTCAAGTTATATGTATTAATGGTCCTTGTGAGTTGTCAATACAAGTGTATATCAGATTCTGAATGATAAGGGTTAAGCATTTACTTTGTTTTGTCCTCTGTAGATAGTCCAATTTTATTTTTATAAGTTTAAGGGTCTTGTCTAGGAGGCTTTAGAGTGTTTCATGGTATGAGAAAATCAGTCTTATTCATAAAAAGCAACATCTGGAGAATTTCAACATTTAGATTCTATGTTGGATGATCCTTATGACTCTGACAAACAGCTATGTTGAAGAAAAGTTAACTTTTTATGAGTTAGAGATACAAAGTGAAAACCAAAACTAAAATGAGACCTTCACTCTAAGAGTTTACATTCTACACAAAGTCATAAAAAAGCAGGTGAGGCTTCCAGAGAAGTAGGATCTAGATCTAACTATGTCATATTATGCTGAAAACATCTACAGATGAAATTGAATAGAGTATACATGCTGGTAGAATCTGCAAGATTCATTAATTTTCCCCCCCTGAGTATTGATAATGGATTAATTTATTTCAATTGTGTCATGTTAGCACTTAATGTTACTTTTGATGGAGATAATACGGATATACATACTTAAGGTACATATGGAAAAATCAGGTTTGCATCACCAAATATATGTAAAATAAATTCATGCTGAATATTCCACTATTAAAAATTGACCCAAAATAATTTTCAAAATAAGTCATGGAAGGAGTTTTTAAGAGAACTGAAAACAGAATAAATGGAAAGATTTACCCCCAAAATAAACGGGGGAGACTGAGATCACATATAACAATCTTTCTGTTTTCTTCTTTATGAAAATGGTCTATACACACATAAGAAGTTATTGTTATTCAGTTGTTTCAGTCATGTCCAACAGTTTGTAACCACTTTTAGGGTTTTCTTGGCAAAGATACTGGACTGATTTGCCATTTTCTTCTACAGCTTATTTTACAGATGAAAAAAAAAATGATGTAAAATGGGTTAAATGACTTGCCCAGGGTCACACAGCTAGCAAGTAAGTATCTTCAGACAGATTTGATTTCAGGATGCTATTCTTGATGAAAACATGAGAAATAAACAGATATCCTTATCAGATTATTTTCTGCCTCAAATCATCTTGCTTCTTTCAAATAAAGGGAATAAAAAGAGTAGATTCCTTGCTACTCTCTCTATTGTTCATTAATTTTAAAATTATAAAAATGTCAGTGTGATAACATGGAAGTAGTATTATACAATGGGAATGGCATAGAATTTGGAATAGGGGAAATGAATTCAAATGCTGACATCCACTAGGTGTCTGTATGACTATAGGGAATTAATCAAATTGGCTTAACATCTGGGGTTAATTTCCCTATTGGATAAAATGGCTTCCAAGGTCTCTTCTAGTACTAAATATATGATCTTATAATCCTGTGATTTGTACTTATGGTATAACTATACCTGGTATGGATTATTTAAAAAAAGAATTCCAAGCATATGTTAATAATAGCTAAAGTATATAATCTATGTATGTTGGCTCCTCATCCCAACTCCCACTATCCTAGATGACTGAGTTTTTCAGAACTAAAAAACATTTCCCCCTTGTGGGATTAGGGCAACCTATGAATGTTCAGTATTTATGCTCTAATATCGTTGGCTCCAGACTACTCTCATTTCTTTCCCTCAAGACCATCAATTGAATGTACTTTACTCAGTAACTTTTAGAGAAGGGTATTTATTAAGGTAGCACAATAAGAATATTTGGGTTAGGAGCAGCTAGGTGGCACAGTGGATAAAGCACTGGCCTTGGATTCAGGAGGACCTGTGTTCAAATCTGGCATCAAACAGTTGACATTTACTAGCTGGGGGAACCTGGGAAAGTCACTTAACCCTCATTGCCCTTTTAAAAAAATTGGTTTAAATTAAACATTATAATCTCTCAGATACTCTTCCACTTGTACCTATATTGGTATTTCTGGGTTTTTTTGTTTGTTTTTTGTTTTTGTTTTATGTGGGGCAATGAGGGTTAAGGGACTTGCTCATGGTCACACAGCTAGTAAGTTTCAAGTGTCTGAGGCCATATTTGAACTCAGGTCCTCCTGAATCCTGGGCTGGTGCTTTATCCCTGCACTACCTAGCTTCCCCACTTGTACATATATTTGATCCAAATGTTTCACAGGTTGTCTGGTTCCATTGTTAACAGGGTGCTTCTCAAGGATCAAGAGCCTCTGCTGAGGTGCAGCACTTGCACTCATGTCCCGAATCAGAGTGCCATGTTTACTGTTGTAGGGGCCAAATTTATTATGGGGAGAGGTAATTGGGTGGCTCACCATAATATTGGGGTTCAGAAAATAATAAGGGACCACTAGGTCCAAAGTTTCCTCTCTTCCAAACTGCCTTTTTTAGTTATTTCTCCCAGGATAATAAGAAAAGGAGATTAACAGCCTCTTTTCCACAAACAAATCAGGTTTTATTAATAGGAATAAAATAGACAACAAAGATGAAGTTAATAAAGTCAGTGTGCTAGATGTCTGTCTTTTAAAAGAATCACTGTCAGAGGATTTATCAGTTCCTCATATATATTAGAGGAACTGCCCACCACTATGTTGGAGTTGGTTAGTGGGGTACCAGAAGGAAAGTATTTATTCCTAAGTCATCTGAGGATACATTTATTGGTGGTGCATTGACATTTATCACAGTTGGCATTGGTATTCTGTTTCCTCCTTTATTACTGATATTTTTGTGTGTGTATTGTCTGCTCCTTTAGGCTATAAGTTCCTTGAAGGTGGGAAATGGCATTTTTGTTGTATCCCTGTCATTCAGTACAATGACTGGTGCATAATAGGTACAAGGTGATCTTCAAGGGCAGTTGGGGGAGCTACAAGAAATCCCTTTAGGGAAAAATAGAGGTTCCTCTGGCATATGACAATAGTAGAGAGGATGTTCGTGGTTCTAGAGTCAGAGATATGAGCTTTTGACTGAAAAGATACTACATAAGGGTTTTTAGGCTTTACTCTGAGTGGGGTTCAAGTCCTATCAGAAGCAATTAGCTAGGGTGTGGAGTCTCAGTGTCTGTTTCCTGGGATGGTAGGGGTGAGCATTTCCCAAGGGAGCCTGAGGGTAGTTGGGTAGTTTTCTTTATACATATTATTCACTATATGAGTTAAGTAAGGTAACTTCACCTTGCTGGCCACCAAGGGAACCTTATTATTCAGCCTTTTAGAAAAGTATGAGTTGGGGAGAGTAAGGAATGCCCAATTTGTTGCAGGAGTAGGCCAGTAATGGACTGGATAAAAAGGAGGAATTGCAAGGTGATCTGGGGATTGCATATATATATTTTGGTGGCATATATTATTCATAGGAAGCTAGTGTCAAAGAATTCCCTAAGAATTTTATTGACTACACTGAAAGAAAGTGATCTCAAGCATGGTGAATATATGTGGCCAAGGGTGAATTCACAGTTCTTGGTTGCTTAAGAATTTACCTTCAGACACAATACATTCTCTTGCTGGGCTCCTTCTCAAGCCAATGGATCCAGTCTTTTGATGGCTTTCAAATATATAATCACCACTGCAAACAGCTTTGCACATGTCTTTTAGGATATCAATTAGAAGATGAAGAGGTCCAACATCTTCTGGACCCTTTGAAGCTGATACTTTCTTTGTCCAGGTAAAGTGGAAGGGGAAAAATTGGCAGTGGCTGAGGCTTCTCCTTTCCCTCCATCTCCAAATAGAACCTTTTCAAGTATATACTGGAAAAATACATATTCTAATATCTGGACCAACTTGATGCTTTTTGTGTGACCCAGAGGGCTTTGGGGTAAGAGGGAATAAAGTGGGGGACAAAAACTCAGACAATTGCTAATTGGAATAGATCATTTGTCTGGCATCATTTTGCTTCATAAAATGATTTTCAAAGCTTTTCCAAAATTAGCCTAAATTTTTTAAATCAACTAATTAAAACGTGTTTTCATCCACTTAAACTTATCAGGCTAAAATATGGTGGAATATGTATATGTACCTTTATACACAAATATAGTTTTCAAGGTGATTTGCTTACATTATCACATATTATGTTCGTAAAAATCCTATGATCGAAGTAAAGAAGTATTATTATCATATAGTTAACGAAACTCAGCTTTAGAGAGTGTCTATATACATTACTATCAAGTGTAAAATTTGAAAAGTATATACTATTTAATGATTGATGCTCCTGCACAGATAACTGTTCAGTGATATATTCAATATTGACATCAAGTAAGATATGAAACAGGGAGAAAGATACTTATCTAAACACTTCTATAGTATTATGGAATATGTCAGGCACTAAGCCAAAAACAATAACAAAAAGACACTCTTGAAGGTGAATTTTTCAAAACTTTCCTATTCTTAGGTAAAAATGTGCAAATGACAAAGGCCAAGAATACCGGCAAATTCCACAGCAAAACTAAGTTCAAATTAATTACATTTACACTACTATATTGTACAGAATGGCCATTAAATTATTCTCTAATGTCACATATAATTTTCACCTTTTACCTCTGTAACTTACTAGGTATTGTGACCACGTGTGGGGAGAACATGACTCAATTAAACTTATTTTCTTTTCCCATAAAATGGGTATCCTATCTTCCAAAGAATCTGAGGTTTATTTTGTGAATTTAATGATATTGTATATTAATGCATTTCCTAATAATAAAAACTGTCCAAAATAATGGGCCACATTAGAAGTTAATAAGAACTCTTCAGAAAAATCTGTCTCTCTCCATCTCTTTGTCTCTCTGTCTCTCTCTGTCTCTCTGTCTCTCTCTCTATCTAGGTCTTTGTCTCTGTCTTTCTGGATCTCTGTCTCTGTCTTTCTGGGTCTCCATTGCCCCCTCCTCTTCTTTCTCTCTCTCCTTCCCTTGCCTGTTTGTCATGGATGTAATTACAGGATTCTAGAATAAAACATGAAAAAACAAAAAAACAAAGCAAAACAATTTCAAAATTAGAAGGTAACTCCTAGGACTTCTTAGTCTAGCACGTATCTGAACAAATATTCTCTCTATGAAACCTGTCATTCAGCCACTGCTTGGATTAAGTTATTGAAAACACCTCCTGAGGAAAACCTATCACATATTTCATCAGAATTTTGTAATTATTTTCTTTTATTCACCTAAAATTAACTACTTTGCAACTTTACCCATTGCTCCTAGTTCTATTCCTTGAGCCCAAGTAGAATAATTATAACTTTTTTGCGTGGCAATTCCTCAAATAATGTATTTATTGTTTAAATATTCTCTTATCCAGTCTAAAAATCCTTACTTTCTTCACCTAATATTCATATTTTATGATATATAGCATTTTCATCATCCTGGTCATATTCTTTTCAATATAATTACAAATGGCAACAGTGTCCTTTCTATATTCTGGTTCGAGGAATGGAACTTAATACTCAAAATGTGATCTGAGAATCACCGAGTAAATAAATGAATTCTACTTTCTCCTTCTTTGTGACCACTCTGCTCCCATTAATGCAGTCTAAATTCATGTCAACTGTTTTGACTGTCATGTTACAGTCATGTGTCATTGAAGAGGGCTGGATTTGGAGTCAGAAGACTTTGTATCAAGTTCTAGCTCTTCCATTTAATGTCCTTGTACATTAAATATATCCTTGGTTGAGACAATTAACTTCTCTTCATCTCAATTTTTCCCCCATCTATCAAGTGAATAGTTTGGACTAGTTCATGTCAGAAGTCCCTTATTTTTCTAAATCTATGATGCTCTGATTATTTGCATTCCACTGAAAATTTCACAGTTTCTGAGGTTTGACTATAGTCGATCAAAGTTTCCTCCATAATATAAACTTGGGTTGACCTCCTTATTGACCCTCAATTATTTTCATGCAGAAACATGAAAGAAAAGCTCTGGCTGTCTTCTATAGCCAGCTTGAAGTCTCTTTCCATCTCTACTTTTACCAAAAAATGAGCAATTTCCTTCAAAACTTGGCTCATGGACTATCTTCTTCATAAAACCATTCCTAAATTCTCTCAGTGGCTTGCACCTTATTTCAGCCATATGTATGTATGTATATATGTCTGTGTGCATGTATAGCTATGGGTATAGCTATGTGTTTATATATGCATATACTATACACATGTATGTGTATATATAAAAACATACACATGTATATATATTCATGTATATCTATATATCCATATATGTGTACACATTTACAAATATACACATACATACAAACACACAACACACCAAGGTATGCATATGTATATGTGTGTGTGTATGTGTGTGTGTGTGTGTGTATATATATTTGTGTTTCTGTGTATGTGTGTGTGTCTCATTAGCTAGGCCAAGTCTGATAGGGAATTCGAGAACTATAGGTTACATATAAAGTGTTAACTTGCAATTTATTGTTTCATCATGGAAGATTCCTTATACTGATAAAATTATAAGTACAATACATATCACTCATAAATATCACTTTGGATTGAGGCTAAAAACCATGCAATCTCATCCCAAGCCCAATAAATGTTCTTTCTACCATACCCCATTCAATAATCACACCAAGAATCAGATGTAGAACAGATTCATTAAAGTTTGCTCTCTCTACATTATAAAGAGACAGATAATATAGGTGCAGTCATTCAGTCAGTCAAGTAAACACTTATTAAATGCCTACTATGTACCAGGATATGTGTTAAGCACTTAGGATACAAAAGACAGGTTCTGTCCTCAATGAATTCACAATCAAATGGCCAAGACAGCTCATAAGCACAAACAAGCTCTGTACAAGTTTAATAAGAAATAATTAAGAGGAAAATACACAACAATTAAGAGGCATTGGAAAAGGCTTCCTATGGAAGGGATTTTAGATGGGAATTAAGTCGCCAGGGAAGCCAACAGATGTAAAATGAAGAGGGAGGGTGTTCCAGGAACAAGGGACAGTCAGAGAAAATTCCCAGTACTTAGAGACAAATCATCTTGTTAACGGAATAGCCAGAAGGTTAATATCACAGGATTGAAAGGTATTTATCAAAGAGTAACGTTTAAGTATACTAGAAAGGTAGGCAGAAACTAGGTTATGAAAGGCTTTGAATAACAAACAGAGGATTTTGTAAGTTTGTCCTGGAGGCAATAAGCAATCACTGGAATTTATAGAGTAAGGAGTGACATAATCAAACTTATGTTTTATGAAATTCACTTTAGTGTCTGAATGGAGAATGGATTGGTATGGGGAGAGAGTTGAGGCAGACAAACGCAACAACAGGCTATGATAACAATCCAGACTTGAGGTGAAGGTCTGCACTGGAGTGGTGGCAATGTCAGAGAGAGATTGGGGGTCAGCTAGGTGGTACAGTAGATAAAGCCCTGGCCCTGGATTCAGGAGGACCTGAATTCAAATCTGGCCTCAGACACTTGACCCTTACTAGGTGTGTGACCCTGGGCAAGTAACTTAACTCCCATTTCCCTGAAAAAAAAAAACAAACAAAGAAAAAGAGAGATGGGAATATCTTTGATAAATGTTAAGATGAAATCAACAAGCCTTGGAAACTGGATATGGGAGGGTGAGAGATAGTGAGCATGCCAAGAGTGACTCCTGGGTGATAAGGCTCAGGGATCAGGAAGGTGATGATACCTTCTACAGTAATAGGGAAATTCAGAGATTGTGGGAAGGTTTATAGGAAAAGATAATGAGGTATAAAAGATTATACATGCTATAATATGTTGGTTTTGCTTTATTGTTCTTTGTTTCAAGAGAGGATTAAACTGAGAAAATGAATAGTTCAAAATTATCAATGAAAGTTAAAAATAAAGTTATTAAATACACAATTTGTCATTTCACAGCATAGAACTGATTACATTTTGTATTATTTTAATAATGAGAGATCTTAACTAATAATGAATTTAGAAATAGAAGTATGAGTATTGTATAGACTATGAACTTGCTAACATTACTTTACTGCCCTGGGAATTAGTCATCCCTGATATTTAAATATAACATAAGGGACAGCTAGGTGGTGCAGTGGATAGAGCACCGGTTCTGGAGTCAGGAGGACCAGAGTTCAAATCCGGCCTCAGACCCCGGGCAAGTCACTTAACCCCAATTGCCTCACTAAAAACAAAACAAAAACAAAAACAAACAAACAATATATATATATATATATATATATATATATATATATATATATATATATATAATATAGACAGTGATGCTTAAAGTAGAAAACAAATTAACTAAAGACATCTCTGTTATTTGAGAAAATAAGTGGAGTCCTACCAAATTCCTTTTATGAGAAAAATATGGTACTGACACCCAACCCAGGAAGAGTCAAAACAGAGAGAGAAAATTATAAACCAATCTCCCTAATGAATATTGATGCAAACATTGTAAATAGAATATTTACAAAAAGATTACAGCAATACATCACAAGGACCATACCCTATGACCAGGTGGGATTTATACCAGGAATTCAGGGATGGTTCAACATTAAGAAAACTATCAGCGTAATTGACCATATCAATAACAAAACCAACAGAAATCATATGATTATCTCAATAGACACAGAAAAAGTCTTTGACAAAATACAACACCCATTCCTGTTAAAAACACTAGAGAGGGGGCAGCTAGGTGGCGCAGTGGATAGAGCACCAGCCCTGGATTCAGGAGTACCTGAGTTCAAATCCAGCCTCAGACACTTAACACTTACTAGCTGTGTGACCCTGGGCAAGTCACTTAACCCCAATTGCCTCACTAAAAACAAACAAACAAAAAACACTAGAGAGCATATGAATAAAATGAGCTTACCTTAAAATGATAAGTACTACTTATCTAAAACCATCAGCAAACATTATGTGTAAATGGGATAAGCTAGAAGTCTTCCTAGTACAATCAGAAGTGAAGCAAGTGTGCCTTCTATTATTTAATATTGTACCAGAAATGCTATCTATAGCAATAAGAGAAGAAAAATAAATTAAAGGAACTAGAATAGGTAATGAGGAAACAAAATTATCTCTCTTTGTAGATGATATGATGTTATACTTTAAAAACTCTAGCTAATCAACTAAAAACTACTTGAAATTATAAACAACCTTAGGAAAGTATAAATTCAGATCTAAACAATTGGAAAAAATATTAATTATACATGGGTAGGCTGAGCCAATATAATGACACTCCTACATAAGGTAATTTATTTAGTGCTATTCCAACCAAACTGTCAAAAACATTTTATAGATCTAGAAAAAAATAATAACCAAATTCATTTGGAAAAACAAAAGTTCAAGGATATCATGAGAATCAATGAAAAAAAATACAAAAGAAGGTAGTCTAGCAGTACCAGATCTCAAATTGTATTACAAACAGTAATGATCAAAACAATCTGATACTGGCTAAGAAAAAGAGAGATGAGCCAGTGGAATAGAATAGATACAATCTAAACTATAGTAAATGACTCTAGCAATTTGACATGTGATAAACTCAAAGATCCAAGCTTTTAGAACAAAAAATTATTATTTGACAAAAATTGTGGGAAAAGTAGAAAACAATATGGCAGAAAGTAGGTATAGATCAACATCTCACACTGTATACTAAAATAAGTTCAAATGGCTACAAAATTTACACATAAGGATGATACCATAAGCAAATTAAGAGAGTATGGAATCATTTATCTGTGAGATTTATGGGCAGAGGAAGAATATTGGACCAAAGAAGATATAAAGAGTAAAACAAAATTTAAAATAGATAATTTTGATTATCTAAATTTAAAAGGTTTTGCACAAACAAAACTAATGTAACCAAGATTACAAGGGAAGCAGAAAACTAAGAATAAATTTTTGAAACAAATATCTTTGCTAAAGGGCACATTTCTCAATTATATAGAGAACTGGGTCAAATTTATAAAAAAAATCCAAGTCATTTCCCAATTGATAAATGGTCAAAGGATATGAACCGGCAGTTTTCAGACAAAGAAATCACATCTATCTATAAATTAAAACAATTTTATTAAAAACACCAATCAGAAAGGCAAATATAACAAAAACAGAAAACAGTGGATGTTGGAGGGGATGTAGGAATGCTGGGATGCTAATCCACTGTTGGTGGAGTTGTAAAAAGATCCAACCATTCTGGAGAGCAATTTGGAATTATGCCCAAAGGGCTATAGAACTGTGCATACCCAACAACACCATTGCTAGGTTTATATCCCCAAAATGTTGCCCCAAATAGAAAAAGACCCATTTGTACAAAAATATTTATAGTAGCTCTTTTTGTGATGGCTAAGAATTGCACATCAAAAGAATGCCCATAAATTGGGGGATGGCTAAACAAGCTGTAGTATATTATGGTGATGGAATATTATTGTGTTATAAGAAATGACAAGCAGGATGATTTCAGAAAGGCCTGGAAAGACATGTATGAAATGATGGATAATGAAGTGAGCAGAACCAGGAGAACATTGTGCACAGAGACAGCAATATTGTTTGATGAGGAACTATGAATGACTTAACTATTCTCAACAATAGAAAGATCCAAGACAATACCAAAGGATTATTGATGAAACATACTATCCACCTCCAAAGAAAGAACTAATATTGATAGAACACAGACTGGAGCATGCTATTTTCCATTTTTTCCTTTTATATAAATTTCTTGTACAAAATGACTATTGTGGTAATGTTTTACATAATTATATATGTATAACCAATACCTGATTGCCTACTGCCTCAGTAGTAGGAGGGGAGGGAGGAAAGAAGTAATAAAAATTGGAACTCAAAACTATAAATAAAAATGTTAGTTTAAAAAAAAATCTTCCCATCTTTCTATAGTACTAACCCTGAGTGATCATGCCTAAAATCTATGTTCAAATTTCTACTTAGGTTCTTGGAGTAGGGTGAGGTAGGGTATACTTATAAATAATTCAGGGACCTTGTGTAGTCTTCTAATTATGATACTTAAGAAAATATTTTTGGATGAATTAATATCTGTGTATTCACTTAAAAAAGATATGTATTGACTTTGTTAAAAGGAGAAGCTGTAAGTCATTTCTTTCACATTTTTTTATATTGAAAGTATATCCATTCTATATCATTTCTGTGAAAGGATCTAGAACATGCAATTAAAGTAATATATGACATTTCACTTTGTGTTAGCATTCATATTAGAACAATTAAAAACTAAAACATGAATGCATTTGCCTTTAAGGTGACTTATAGGTGAAACATATTGGTTTTAAGAAAATATCTTAACCCAAGTAGATGAAAAATGATTCATTCTGAACATTTAGAAGAGGGAAAATACATCAAAAGCCTAAGGAAATGTCATTGAAGGAAATAACAGTAACTGCCTGCAGAATATAACAGGTTTCATTTTGAAATAGATTTTCAGATAAGATTTTTTCTCATCATTTTCAGGGGTACTTCAGGCAAGTATAAAAATGGAATTAGCTGGACAACACACAGTTATATCACTGTTTGTTTCCATATAGCATCAAGTGAATTTAACTGTCTTTGCAGAAGAACATGAATTAATGTATAGCTAGCTTACTGTACCATGGCATATCATCTATCTATCTTGGCCTGTCCAGCAAGTGTGAAACATGTCTAATGGAAGATTGTGTAAAAATGATGCAACTCACTAATGCCATTAGTAACTTTGTATCTACACAATATTTTACCAATCCCCAAGAACTCTATTGGATTAAATATTTATATACACATACATATTTACATATACATATGAATATGAATATACATACATGTATGTGTATGCACACACACATATATACACTGGAGGGCAATGGAATACAGTATCTAATAATTATATAATAATTATAACTGTCTGATTTGTGGATTTTTTTCAATTCCATAACATATTCCATAATAATTTCATAATAATTCCTGAGATTATACATTGATTATTACCTCATTATATTTAGTAATTTTTAAGGAAAGAGATTATGATCACGTTCAGGGTAAACTTCCCCCCTTCTCTTCTCCTGTCCCCTTTCATATGTAATTCTGATAATTCCATTTTTCTGGAATATTAAATATATATGCATTTTTCAAAAGAAAAGTTTTGAAATAAATGGATGTAGCGTAATGTTCTTGTGTTGCCTTTTTAAAACTTAGAGAATGGAATAAATTAAAATATTCAAAGAATATATATTATTATTGAGTAAATGGTGATTATAGCTCTGTACCTGGAGACGTGGGAGAAAAGAAATCAGCATAGACATTGCCTCTATGGTGCTCAGCATATATTTGGAAATAATGTAATTTAGGTTTAAAAGCTCTGACTCCTTGCTTGACAGAAGTGGGTCTCAAAGAAGTAAAATGTTTTCTCTAAATTCATAGCCAATTTAAAAAGAAAAAAAACCAGTCATTAAACCCAGATATTCAGACTTCATTTAGTGTGTGATCTTTCTACTATCATAAAATAAAGCATTTCTTTATGAAACAATCAGGGAGATTATTCATAGGTAAGGACAATGATGAAATCTGTAAATAGAGCATTATAGATTCTTAACATCTACTTATTAATTCACTTACTTATTTATTCATTTATCTATCTATCTATCTATCTGTTCGATATTTGATGTTAGCTATAACTTTCAACCTGTTTACACTTCTCTAAACAGGGCATCCCTAGATCTTCTGAGAAAATATTCCCTTCTTTTTCCTCTTGTTTGAGTCCCCTTCTGTTGCTCTTATTGAGGTCTTATAGGAATGCATTTAGTAGTCAATGTTACTTCACTGGGGTGGAACCAAGATGGTGGAGAGAAGTTTGGAAGTTACCTGAGCTTTCCCAAACTTCCCTCAGAAACAACATTAAATCAAGTCTCTAAACAAATTCTGGAGGTACAGAATCTACAAAAAGAATGAAACAATCTTCTGGCTTAAGATGTCTAGAAGGACTTCAGGAAAAGTCTTTCTCATTTGCATAAAAGGGGAGCTCAGTGTCTGGCAAGCCAGGCTCTTAGCCACAGCACAGATGAGTAACTGAGAACCTGAGCTACTAACTCAGCATGTTAATGGCACAGCAGTCCAGTTGTGAAGCCCCCAACTTCAGTGCAGAAGGCAATCTGTCAGCTGGGGTATCCATTACAGAGCAAGTGCAATGAGGCCAGGCCACCCGAGTACAGTGAGCAAGCCATGAGCCACTGAGGCCTCAAAGCAGGAAGCTAGTGATTATGCTCCTGGTACCCATAAAAAAGAAGCTTGGAATAGTTCCCCATGTACCACAGGAGCAGAGCTCAACCTTAAAAGGTATAAAATAGGCTAAAATATGAGTAAGAGGTAGAAAAGAATCCTCACTATAGAAAGCTAATATGTTCACAGGGAAGGCCAAAATATAAACTCAGAAGAGGACAACAATGTTAAAATAGCTACATATGAAGTCTCAAAGGGGAAGATGAATTGGTCTCAAGACCAAAAAGGCCTCTTTGAATAGATCAAAAATGATTTTATAAATCAAATAAAAAGTAAAAGAAAAATTGGGAAAATAAATGTCATGCAATTAAGAGTCAATAGTTTGGAAAAGAAGGACAGAAATTCACTGAGGAAAACTCCTTAAAAATATAATTGGCTAAATGGAAAAGGAGGTGCAAAAACTTAATAGGGAAATAATTCCTTAATAATCAGAATTAGGCAGATGGAAACTAATGACTCAATGAGACATCAGGAAGCAGTAAATCAGAATCAAAATAATGTAGCAATAGAATAAAATGTAGAATATCTCATTGGAAAACAAAAACAACCTGGAAAATAGATCCAGGAGGAATATTGGACCTCCTGATCAAAAAACGGGAATGGAGAGCATATTTCTGGAAATGATCAAGGAGAACTGCTGTAATGTCTTCAAATTAGAGGGGAAAAAATAGTCATTGAAATAATCCACTGATCACTTCCTGAAAGAGAACCCAAAACAAAATCTCCAAGGAATATTATAGCCAAATCCCAGAATTATCAGGTGAAGGAGAAAATAATAAAAGTAGCAAGAAAGAAACAATTTAAATATCAAAGAGCCACAATTACTATTACACATGACCTGAAGACTTCAACAGTAAAAGATTGGAGGGCTTAGAATATAAGATTCCCAAAAGCAAGGGAGCTTGGATTGTAACAAAGAATATACTACCCAGGAACATAGGGAACTTTCAAACTTTCCTGATGAGAAGTCCAGAAGTGAACAAAAAATCAGTTTCCAAATAGAAGACTCAAGAGAAGTACAAAAAGTAAAACGGGGGAAAAACATGTTATTCAATAAAGTTAAAATGTTTACATCCCTACATGGGAAGAAGATACTTGTAATTCTTCAGAATTGTATCACTATTAAGCTAGGTAGAAGGAGTATACATGGACATAGAGCATGGGTATAAGTTAATTTTTATACTATGATATTAAAAAACCCTTAAGGTATAAAAAAGTATTAAATTTGGAGAGGAGGAAAGGGAAAGCAGAATAGGATAAATTATATCAGCTGAAGAGGCACAAAACACCTATTACAATGAAGAGAAACAGAGATATGAGCATTGTTTCAACCTTATTCTCATTCAGATTTATCTCAAAGATGAAATAACATACCCACTCAGTTGGGAATGGAACTTTATGTTACCTTTTAGGGAAGTAAGAGGAGAAAGGGAAAATAAAAGGGATATGGGGCTGATAAAAGGGAGGACTGATTGAGTGAGGTGGTCAGAAACAAAACACTGGTGAGAAGGGATAGGGTTAAAGGAGAGAGAAAAGTATAAACAAGGGGAAAATAGGATGAAGAAAAAACTGCAGTAATCATAATGGTGAATGTGAATGGAATGAACTTTCCCATAAAATGGAAGCAAATAGCATAGTGTATTAAAAAACAGAATCCTATAATATGTCATTTACAAAAGAACACATGTGAAGCAGAGAAATCCACACAGAACAAAGGAAAAAGGCTGGAGCAGAATGTATTATTCTTTAGCTGAATTTAAAAAAAAAAAGCAGGGGTAACAATTCTTATCTCAGACAAATCAAAAGCAAAAATAGATCTAATTAAAAGTGATAAGGAAGTAAACTACATCTTGCTTAAAGGTACCATAAACAATCAAGTAATATCAGTACTAAACATATATGTACCAAGTGGTTTGCCTTTCCAAATTCTTAGAGAAGAAGTTAAGTGAGTTACAGAAAGAAATAAAGAGCAAAACTATAATAGTGGGAGATCTCAAACACTCCCTCTCAGAACTAGATAAATCTAGTGACAAAATAAAGAAGAAAGAAGTAGGTGAGTAAAATGTTAGAAAAAATAAATATGATAGACCTCTAGAGAAAACTAAATGTGGATATAGAGAATTATTCCTTTTTCTCAGTGGTACATGATATCTATACAAAGACTAACCATTCATTAGGGCATAGAAACCTCACAGTAAAATGCAGAAAGGCAGAAATAATAAATGCATCCTTTTCAGATCATGATGCAATAAAATTATATGTAAGAAAGGACACTGTAAAGACAGACCAAAAAATTGAAACTAAATACTCTTATCCTAAGAATGAGTAGGTGAAAGAACAAATCATACAAATAATCAATAACTTCATCTAAGAGAATGACAACAATGAGAAACTATACCAAAACTTATGGATAAAAACAAAGCAGGTTTAGGGGAAATTTTATATATCTAAATGCTTATATGAATAAAGTAGAGGAAGAGGAGATCAATGAATTGGGCATGCAACTGAAAAAGCTAGAAAAAGAACAAAATAAAAATTCCCAATAAAATACTAAATTAGAAATTCTGAAAATCAAAGGAATGATTAATAAAATTGAAAGTAAGAAAACTACTGAATTAATCAATAAAACTAAGTTGGTTTTAGGAAAAAATCAATAAAATAGATAAACCCTTGGTAAATTTGATTTTAAAAAAGAAAGAAAAAAGCAAATTACCAGTATTAAAAATGAATAGCGGGGCAGCTAGGTGGTGCAGTGGATAGAGCACCAGCCCTGGAGTCAGGAGTACCTGGGTTCAAATCTGGCCTCAGACACTTAACACTTACTAGCTGTGTGACCCTGGGCAAGTCACTTAACCCCAATTGCCTCACTAAAAAAAAAAATGAATAGGGTGGGGGCAGCTAGGTGGCACAGTGGATAGAGCACTGGCCCTAGATTCAGAAGGACCTGAGCTCAAATCTGCCTTCAGACACTTAACACTTACTTGCTGTGTGATCCTGGGCAAATCACAAGCCCAATTGCCTCACAAAAAAGAACGAAAGAAAGAAAAATTAATAGGGTGAATGAACCACCAATGAAATGGAAATTAAAGCAATAATAAGGAACTATATTGCCCAACTGTATGCCAATAAATTTGATGATATAAATGAAATGGATATTTACAAAAATTTAAATCGCCCAGATTAACAGAGGAGGAAATAAAATACTTAAACAATCCCATTTTAGAAAAAGAAATTGAACAAGCTATAAATGAACTTTCTATAAAATCATCTCCAGGGCCAGATATATTTACAAATGCATTATACTAAACATTTAAAGAATAATTAATTCCAAATCTATATAAACTATTTGGCAAAAATAGGTGAAGAAAGAGTCTTGCAAAATTCCTTTTGTGAGACAAATATGATGTTAGTACCTAAACCAGGAAGAACAAAAGCAGAGAATGAAAATTATAGACTAATATCCCTAATGAATATTGATGCAAAAATTCTAAATACAGTATTAGCAAAGAGATTACAATAATTTATCACTAGGAAAGTACACTATGACCAGGTGGGATTTATACATAAAAGGTGATTCCATAGGCAAATTAGAAAAGTATGGAATAATTTACTATGGAGAGGGGAAGTATTTATGATCAAACATGATATAGAGAAGATTTTAAAATGCAAAATGGAGCATTTTGATTACGCTAAATTAAAAAGCTTTTGCAGAAAGAAAACCTATGCAACAAAGATTAGAAGAAAAGCAGAAAGCTGGGAAACAGTTTTTACAGGCAATATTTTGGAAAAAAGGCCTTATTTCTCAAACACATAGGGACCTAAGTCAAATTTATAAGAATACATGTCATTCCGCAATTGAGAAATGGTCAAAGAAAATGAATTGACAGTTTTTAGATGAAGAAATTAAAGCTATTTACAGCCATATTAAAAAAAAAAGTTCTCAATAACTATTGATTACTGAAATGCAAATTAAAAATACTCTGAGGCACCACCTCATATCTATCAATTTGGCTAATATGAGAAAAAAGGAAAATGATAAATGGAGAAGATGTGGGAAAATGGGAACACTAATACTTTCTTGGTAGAGTAGTGAACTTATCCAACCATTATGCAGAACAATTTGGAACTATGCACAAGGGACACAAAACTGTGCATACCCTTTGACCCAAAAAAACTGCTACTAGCTCTATATCTCAAAGAGATTACAAGAAATGGCAAAAGACCCACATGTATAAAAATATTTATAGCAGATGGTT
Source organism: Dromiciops gliroides (assembly GCF_019393635.1). NCBI lineage: Eukaryota > Metazoa > Chordata > Mammalia > Microbiotheria > Microbiotheriidae > Dromiciops > Dromiciops gliroides. Next base: position 163,919,596 of record NC_057863.1, read on the forward strand.
TTTTTGGTGGCAAAGAATTGAAAATTGAAGGGATGCCCATCAATTGGGGAATGGCCAAACAAGTTGTGGTATATGATTTTGATGAAATAATATTATGTTATAAGAAATGAAAGGCAGGATTCCTTCAAAAGATATGGGAATATATGAACTGATGCAAAGAAAAGTGAGCAGTACCAAAAGAAAATTGCACATAGTAACAGCAATATTGTATGATAATCTACTGTGAATGATTTATTCTCAGCAATACAATGATTCAAGAAAAATACCTTACAATGAAAAATGATGTTCACCTCCAAAGAAATAACTAATGAATTCTCAATGCAGAGAGAAATATGCATTTTTAAACTTTATTCTTCATTTTTATGGCCTTTGTTTATTTTGCAACATGACTAATATGGAGATATATTTTACATGACTGCCCATGGAAAAGCTCTATCAAGTTACTTATATTTTCAATGATTGGGAAGTGGAGGGATGGAGGGAGAGAATTCATACCTGAATATATTTTAAAAACCCTAAAAGATAAACATTTGTTTTCTGTGTAATTTGAAAGAAATATCGTCTAGACTGTCAAAACAAAGTAACTCAATTTTTAAAAGTAAACATTGTTTTTGCATCCAATTGGAATATAAAATATTAAAAATATATAAAAAATAAAACTAAATACAGGACTTTATAATCAGCTGATTTAAATTTCACATAGCTTGTTAATTTATTTCTACCATTCTAACATTTAAAGGTAGGGTCCTTGATTCTGTTGGCCAGTGTGTCAATAGTTTCTTCCAGCATATGACAATTCTACTATTTATGTCTTTATTCAAGTAATGGTTTAAACAACAACAACAAAACTAAAGGAAGAGTTCTGAGGTATTACATTACAAATCCTTAAGCCACATGTTCAGCAATCCATTCATTAATACTCTTTAATTTGGCTTTTGACACTATGTAAGTAGAAAAATAATAATTTGTGTTCTCTTACTCTCTCTGTAAAGTGGGGCCAATGAAGTGGGAGGATAATACCATTTCCTGCACACATTTTGTACTTAACAGATTACTTACTTAAAATATGGAAAGTATTTTAAAGCTAAGTGCTAAACACTCTGATGACTTTGACCGAAATGTCTTTATGTAATATCTTAACTCTTTCTATATGACCAACAAGATGAGCAATTTATGATAATGGTATATTTTTCTTTTCTCTAATTAAGACATATGCAATCTTTCACCTAAAGTGCCACTTCAAACTTTTTGTGCCTCATAGCTGTATACTCAAAAGCTATTTTACTCAGTGAAAGCCCATAGTAAGGGTGCCAAGAGGCAAATAATCATTTTTTAAAAAGGCAATTCATAAGTACCAAAAGGATTATAGGAAACTGGCTAAAAATCAAGACAGCTAAGAAGAAAAATTTCTTGTCAGGCAAATTTAAATGAATTTACGATAATGTAAAAAGTACAGAATCATGGGTTGCACTATTATGCTAGAATAGTCAATAAACATTTATTAAACACCTACTATGTTCTAGTCACTATGCTAAGCACTGAAAATCCAAAGAAATAAGTTGTTAAAACCAATCCTTTTAAATAAATGATTATTGTTCTCATTTCGGAGACTGTGCAGGGTTTTATGAATTGATAAAATCTGCATAATAATGAATCTCTTTTTTACTTGGACTATGGAAAACACATTCTCCTTGATCAAAGCAAAAGTTTTTCTGGTAAAGATACATTCCCCTTTTTATGCCTTAGTTACAATCAGAAGCTTAATAAAAAAAAGTTGTACATTATTTTTCATCTTTGAGGAATCTTGTATGATTTTGTTATATTATTGGAAGATTTTAAGACCCCTTGTTGGAGGAAAATGTTTCTGAAGAGGTTTTGCTTTAACAACTCAATTAAAAATAAGAAACCAACCATAACTATAGTGAGATCTTGTATTTTCTCCACATTTCCATTGGATGACCATTAAGAATGGTGCTACAAATTCTATTTGGAAAAGCCTGCCTTTTTCTTCCTCATACCTTTATTAAGGATTTCCTCATGTATGCATTATTTTCATTTAAAAATGACAGTATAAGAATCATATGAATCAGTAATTATTATTGTTGTTATTGTTGTTGCTAATATCATTTATGTTTAAATCAAAAAGGCAGAAGGTTTTTAGAGGAAGCTAGATAGTAGAGAAACAGCTAGATGACACAATGGAAGAGTGCTAGCCCTAAAATCATGAAAAACAGGCTTGAACACTTAATAGCTTTGTTACCCTGTGAAAGAAAATTAACCTGTTTTTCTCAGGTTTCTCAGTAGCAAAATGAAGATAAAATATCACCTAACTCCCAGAGTTATTGTGAGGATCAAATGAGATAAAATGTGCAAAGCAGTTAGCATAGTGCATGGCATATAGTAGGTTATATATAAGTGCTAGTTATTATTAATGGTGATGGTCATGATATTTATTTTTTCTACATCTTTGGTATATTTTAGCTCCTCTTTCTAATACATTATGTCATAGAAGGAATATCCTAACTTTCCTCACCATTCAAGGTAAGTTAGTTTTTTGTTGTGGTTTTGTTGTGGTTTTTTTTTCCTAAAAGTTATTGAGATATTCCTCAAGAACTGGTTGGCTTGAGAGACTAAGAGCTCTTATTGTTGACATCATTTCCTCTTTGTTTGAATACAAAGTAGCTTTGAGGAACTCTAGGGGCACTCTGATACTTATAATTGGCATTTCAGGAAAGAAAGCTTCTCTCAGCTGAATCAATTTGAGGTGTTCGTAATACCTATCTTTTTTTTTTTTGTGAGGCAATTGGGGTTAAGTGACTTGCCCAGGGTCACACAGCTAGTAAGTGTCAAGGGTCTGAGGCCAGATTTGAACTCAGGTCCTCCTGAATTCAGGGCCGGTGCTCTACCCACTGTGCTACCTAGCTGCCCCAATACCTATCTTTCTTGAATGTCTTTCTCCTGCTCTTTTTTTTGGCAAATTTTTGAATGATCTATGAGTGTTTAAAAAACTAAATTATCAGGAGACTGGCCTGAATTAGAATTAGAATTAATAGAGCAAACCTTAAGAAGAAATCTCTTAATGTCTCTAGCATGGGTATCTTGCAGATAGATAGATAGATAGATAGATAGATAGATAGATAGATAGATAGATAGACAGATAGATAAATAGATGGATGGATAGGGAAGGAAGGAGGGAGGAAGGGAGAGAGAGAAAGGGGGGAGAGTGAGAGTTCAGTTACTCTTCCCATCTTTGTTTTCATTAGCATCATTTTGCTATCCTATATTTTATGTTTCTTAAATGCAGTAGCCCCTGTTTTACTAATGAAGAAAAAATCTTTTCAAACTATTTAAAAAAAATATTTTCCCCATTTTAGTTCCATTCTTAAGCACTTTCAGGATGATTTTGCTTAGTCAGGACTTTTATCCAAACATCTACAAACTTATTCTTTCCTTAACTACTTCTCACTGTTTTATGAGGCAACAGTGTTCATAATCTTTCACAAAAATGACTTAAATATAATATTTAACTTCATAAAAATATTTTTACTCAACAGAATATAAATCTTTTCTAAGTATTGAGATGAAGTGAAAAGTCTGATTTGTGAAATATTTTATACAAAAGTACTTTTGTTTATATCAAGGACTATGGTAACTTGTTGTAGCTTATCATAGTTTGGCAATCATATCTTTGGGGACATACAAATCAGACTTTTCACTTCATCTCAATACTTAGAAAAGATTTATGTGCTGTTGAGTAAAAAATATTTTTCGAAGTTAAATATTATATTTAAGTCATGTTCCCACATGCTGCCTGGGTGCAGTGAGAAGCTTACTTCAAAATACGAAAGACAATTAAGTTAATGAAAATAATACATAAGGTTGACTTCAGAACTATTAACTTCAAAGCCAATTACTAGTAAAATATCTGTACCATATTTGAAATCAAAGAATGTTTTGCAATGTTATATTTTATTCTTAACATCATGTTGGATTAAGTTATAATACTACAATGGCCTTATAATTTCACTAATGTTGGTGCTATCTCAATGATTCAGGGCCCAACCCATTCATGTTTGCCTATCCTGGGTATCATATTCCCATATATTCTCATAAACTTGTCATAGGGGGGCCACTAACATCCTAGTGTTTTCTCACATTTTCTAATAAATCAAAGATTTGGGCTTTTAATTAAGTTATTATTCATTCTTCATTCTGTGACCAACATATTATTTTTTTCTTAGCAAATATTTAAATTATCTTAAAATATTATTGCTTTCAAACTTGATAACTGTTACTTTAAATTTACTTCATTATATTTTAAAACTTGAATTGTTTTAGCAGTGCTTAAGTAGACCCTATTTGCAACTTTCAAAATGGATACATGATTTAATTAGTGAATTTTGTATTTTTAAATGTTTCTCCTAAATCTTTCACAGTGGATAAAATACTGAACTAGATCTTGAAAGGCCATGATTTGAGTAAAAACTTGGCAACCTACACTCTACATGAATACTGGAGAGCTACGTTGCTTCTCCAGGAATCGGTTATTTTATTGGAAAATTGTAAGATTTAGACTACAAGGTTTTTATGACTTTAACTTCAACTAATTCACTGTGTGATGCTGTCATTTTCCCTTCTGAGACCTTCATTTCCTAAAATTTAAAATGACAAGACTGTACTAAATGTAAATTTTTAGTAAAGCCTCTTCCGTATTTAAAATTCTATAATTCTAGAAATTCTGTCAATAGGGAGCTTTCCTTGAAAACTCCCATCTACTATGATATACACACTACTTTAGTACTATTAGAATTAATTACCTGTGTAAGAATATATCGCTACTTCATTATGTTCAGTTTGGTATCATTTTGCCCCTAAATATTTTCCCCTGAATTTATTTTACATCTATTTTTGTATCAATTTTCTGTCTCTCCCAATATTAATGTTAACTCTTTGATGCAGGATGTTTGATTCTGTTGGTATTTTCTGTGTCTAGTAGCACTTAATGAATGCTTGTTATTGAATGATATTGAACAATATCTATTCAATTGTATTTTTGTCTAATTTTGTTTCATGTAAATACATGTAAATAAAGTCATAATTCTAATAAAAAGATTGTAAACTCATGAAGGGGAGGGAGAGAGTGGGGAGAGCATTTATTAACAACATAGTACAAGGGGTGGAGCCAAGATGGCAGAGGAAAGAAATTAAGCTCACAGAGTTCCTTACACAATTATCCCCCAAAATAGCTATAAAACAACTTATGGAGCAACAAAACCCACAAAAATATGGGCTGGGATTATTTTCTAGCCAAAGACAGTTTAGAGGGGGATGTGCTGAGCAGAGTCCAATCCCACAATTATGCTGACACAGTCCCCAGGCAGACTGCACCAGAGAAACTTATCCCTGAGCCTCCAAATCAGTTGCAGCACTGTTGTCTTTTGGAACTAAGCATATAGTTGGATGAGAGGGTTGAATGGCTGACTTGGAGGTGGAAAATACAGGGGTATCTGAAGGACCTAAAGAAGAATTTGGATATCCCACCACAGCATGGAATGAGGAAGAAATCTTGAGCAGCCAGAGGCCCAGGTGAGGGAGGGGTACAGGCCCCTCATCAGAGCCAAGAACCACAGCACACAAAGTTTTGCTGGCTGGTTAATTAGCAATTTGGCTTAAGGTTATTTTCAGAACAGAGAACAGGCCAGGCAAGAGAAAAACCTACCCTCCCTCAAACCAAAACACCTGGGACCCTCTGAAGTTTGGGACAGTGTAACTTGGAAGTAGGGTCCCACTGTAAGAGGCAATTAAAAGTCAAGTAAAAGTCAGCAAGATGAACAAGCAAAGAAAACTGAGAACTACTAAAAGTTTCTTTAGTGAAAGAAAGATTGAGGTGCACCCTGAGAAGAGGATCACAACCTCAGGGCCCCTACTTCCAAAGCTTACAAGAAAAATATGAATTGGTTTCAGGCCATGGAAGCACTCAAAATAACTTTGAAGAGAAAGTAGGAGAGATAAAAGGAGGATTTAGAGAGGTGGAGGAAAGAATGGAAAGAGAAATGAGAGCAATGAAGGAGAGTCATCAGAAAAAACTCAACAGCTTGAAAAGCCAAATGGAAAAGGAGATAGCAAAGCTCTCTGAAGAAAATAATTGCCCTGTAATTAGGATTGAACAAATGGAAGCTACTGACTTTATGACAAGACAAGAAACAGCAAAGCAAATCCAAATGAATAAAAAAAATAGAGGGCAATATGAAATATCCCCTTGGGAAAAAAAGCTAGCCTTGAAAGGGGGAGATAATTTGAAAATCATTGGACTGCCTGAATAGTTTTCATAGTTTTGGTCATAGTTTGACCAAAATAAGAGTTTAAATAGCATCTCCCAAGAAATTTTCAGGGAAAATTGCCCTGATATTCTAGAAGCAGAAGGTAAAATAGAAATCAAAAGAATCCATGGACCACCTCCTAAAAGAGATCCCAAAAGGAAAACATGCAGGAATATTATAGCCAAATTCCAGAGCTCCCAGGTTAATGAGAAAATATTGCAAGTAGCTATAAAAAAGGAATTAAAATACTGTGGAGCTACAAAAAGCATGAAACAAGATCCAGCAGCATCTACATTAAAGGAATGGATGGCATGGAATATGATATTCCAGAGGGCAAATGAACTGGGACTGAAGCCAAGAATCATATACCAAGAAAACTGTGTATAATCTTTCAGAGGAAAAATTGGAACTTTAATGAAAAAGAGGACTTTCAGGCATTTGTGATGAAAAGACCTGAACTGAATAGAGAATTTGGCTTTCAGATACAAGACCCTAGAGAAGCATAAAAAGTAAACAGGAAAAAGTAATCATGAGGGATATTAAAAGATTAAGCTGTTTACATTCCTACATGGGAAGATAATACTTAGAACTCATAAGAACTTTTTCAGTGTTAGGGCAGCTGAAAGGAATACACTTAGAGAACAGAGGTCTGAATGGAATATGAAGGGATGATATATGTAAAGAATTTATTTTTTGTTTATCCTTATTTTTTGTGGGGAAGGCAGGGTGGGGTGGCTTAGGTCTAGGGCTGGATTTGGGGTCAGTGCCTCTTGGGTCCAGGGCTGGTGCTTTGTTCACTGTGCCACCTAGCTAAAATAAAGTTGAAAAAAAAGTTGAAAAAGTAAAAATAAATGTTTAGTAGGAGTAAGAGGAATGCACTAGAAGAAAGGGAAAAGGAGAGGTAGACTTGGGAAAAGTAGCTCACATGAAAGAAACAAAAAATAAGCTTGTGAAGGGGAGGTGAAGTGGGGGAAGGCATGGGGGAGTGAGTAAACCTTACTATCATCAGAATTGTTTCAAAGAGAGAATAACATAATTTCTCGAGTATGTATAATAATATAATTTGCTCTGAGGGAAACTGGGAGGGTAAGGAGATGGGGTGGGGGGAGAAGGTATGGAAGGAAGGGCAGATTGGGGGAGGGAGCAATAAAAAGCAAAACACTTTTGAGGAAGGTGAAGATGTTCTGCAAAACTGCACATGTATTACATATTCAACTCCTTGATTTCATAGGGAGGGTTGAGGAGAGAGGAAGAAAGAAAATTTAGAATATATAATTAGCTCAAAGACCTTAATCTCATCAGAGTTGGCTCAAGGAGGGAATAACATGCAAACCCAATTGGGAGGAGTAATCTGTCTAACCCTACAGGAGAGTAGGAAGGGAAGAGGATAAGGTGGGAAGGGTGAAATAAGGGAGGTCACAGTGGGGGAGGGGGCAGTCAGAAGTAAAACACTTTTGAGGAGGAACAGGGTAAAAGAAGATAGAAAACAGAGTAAATATCATGGGAAGGGAATAGGATGGAGGGAAATAGTTATGATGATTGACTACAATGGCAAAATGTATGGTACCTACTTTGCTGGGCTATTGGGAAGAAAATTCTTTGTCAAGATTAAGGTACTATATAAAAGTTATGAGGAACAGGATGCTATCAGAAAAACTGGGAAAGACCTACATGAACTGAAGAAGAGTGAAATGTACTTTATGCAAAAAAACAGCAATAGTGTAAGATGATCTCCTGGGAACCACGTGGTTATTTTCAGCAATGCAATGATCCAATATAACTCTGAAGGACTTATCAAAATTGCAGTCCATCTACAGAGAAAGAACTGATGGTATCTGAAAACATATTGAAGCATAACTTTTTTTTTTTTGGTAGTTCCTTAATCTGAAGTTTTGTTTTTGTCTGTTTTCGCCCATAACCTGGCTAATGTGGAGATGTTTTCCATGACTACTCATGTATAACTTATATTGAATTGCTTGTATTCTTGGGGGTGGCGGTGGGTGGGAAGGGAGGGAAGAAGAGAAGTTGGAACACAAAGTTTTAAAAAATTGATGTCAAAATTTGTTTTTACATGTAATTTGGAAAAAAATTCTAAACAAAAAAAAAACCGAACATACTACAAAAAAAATTAAAAGAACATACTACAATTCAGGCACTGGATTTAAAGTACTTTAAAAATATTTTGTCATTAGACCATAACAATATCCCTAGAAGTAGGTGCTATTATTTTTCCAATCTAACAGTTTCTAAAACTGAGTGAAACTGAGGTTGAGTGATTCAAACTGTAACGATTGGAATGACGCCACCTGCTGGATACTTACTGTAGAAGAGTTCTGCCCATGAAGCGAAGGTCTTTGAGGGCAAGACCAGGAGTCTTTTCTTTGGCGGGAGGAAGTGACGTGGACTAGTGGGAGGAGGAAGGAAGAGACTGGCGCTGACTCTGGGGCTCTTCCTTTGGACTCTGGTGGAGAGCGGAGCTAGAAATGTGCTCTCCCTTTAATAGATAGGAATCTAGGCCTTTCTCTCTCTCTTTACCAAATTCTTGTTTTCCTTAATAAATGCTTAAAAGTCTAACTCTTGCTAAAGCTTATAATTTATTGGCGATCACTCATTAGATATTTTAGACAGACTAGCAAGAATTTTAGCCCTTAACAGATGGCTGACCACGAAGAGGAAAGCTAAACCTCAGTCTTCTTCTGATCTTCTGGTTGGGTAAGAAATTTCCCCTACCCTTTAAATTGCTAAGTACTGGTGTACTGGCTGTGTTTTCCCTTAAATTTTTTTTCAAATGGACCTTTTAAACTCCCTAATTACCCTATTTTTTATTTTAGTCTGTTTAACCAGACAAATGGGAGATAAGACCATGTTAATGCTTTGTTTTTGTGGATTTTCTATTTTTCTTTTTATTTTTGTTAAAAGAGCCAGCAACTTACTCACACAAGGAAATATCTCTTCCTCTCCCAACCATGCTTTTTCAGAGAAACCTGAAGAGATTCCTGCAGCTTTTCCCAGTTCTAACACTAATTGTTGCTTTAATTTTGCATGCCTGGAGGCAATGACCCACCCTCTAGAAGCTTTTAATCCCCTAGTACCTGGAGGCAAAGTGGGGGAAGAGGAATCCAGGCCTGAGTTCAAAATCCAGTCTGATTCAAATTGCTCTGGTCCCTCCCCTCCTCTCCAGACCCCACCCTCTACTCCTCCCATGGCCAAGCCCATTGCTTCCCTGGCCTGGGAAGTCCAGAGATCTGATGCGCATGCTCAGCTTTCTCTACCTACATTTGCAGCTTCAGGCTCAGCCCTTCCCCAGCCTGGCTGTGCTTCTGAGACAACCTTAAAAAGCCCTTTAAATTCCAGATATGCTCGTTTTGTTCATAATTTTGCTAACCTGCTTTTGTCTTTAATTAGTAATCTTATAAAGCATTTGTATGGTGAAAAGACTGACAGACAATATAGAGGGGTTAAAGAAGAAAAACTTAAGCTGAATAAGAATGACAATCAACATAGTTCAAGACTCTGCTTCTTTTGCCATGGAAGAGTATATATTTTACAGAAATGTAGAAGTAAGCAGCAAGGTATTGATATGAGTATTGGGGATTTTAGATATCAGAATCAAAAGTGTTCTAAATTCACTCAGAGTATTAATGTCAGTTCAGAGGTTACATAGGATTTCTATGCTATTACACCTACATTTTGAAATTAATGGTATGGGTTTATTTTCATAGAGATTTTCATGCTTTTGAGATTGTGTTTTATACTTCGTTTTTAAAACAAGGAGAATATTTGTAAAAGCTTTTTATAGTCATGTGATCAAGTTTATATTTTATAAGACTCTTATTAATATTAAATTCATATTCATTTAGATTTCCCTAGTTTGAATTTCATTGTCTTTTATTATTCCACGTGTATTTCTTCTATTCATTCATCTACTTTTGAAACATGGTTTTTGATTCATAATACAATGTTAATTCTAGGAGTATTGTGCTCCCATATTCTGAGTTGTTTGTTTTTGTTATTTTTTTTTTCCTCAACTGATTATTTGATCAAACTCTTTAAAGCATTTCCCTGGCAAATTGGTTGCCATGGCAAGTGTAAATTGATTCTAGAAGTATTATTTTTGATAAGCATATCCCCCCCCCAAAAAAAGAGGGTAACATTTGTAAAAGTTTTCTTTTTTCCAAAAAAAAAAGTTTTCTTTGAGATTCTGTTGTGCTTTAACTTGTATTAAAATATGTTCTGATTTTTCACAAAAGTAATTGTATACTAAGTACAAAAAAAGGGTATTATTTGAAATTGTTGTATAATTATATATTATATTTTGAGTCAAGATGTATTCACATTTTTTGCAATCATTTATTATCCTCAATTTTAAATCCATATGAGACTTGGATTATGGGAACTTATCATTTAAGACATTAATTGCCTTTATTCTGAGTTATCAGATGCCAGTTGGCCAAGGTGCCATCCAATCACAAGAGGAATACATGCAAGAGCAGACACTGAACTGTCACATGAGGGGAGACATGCATGAAGTCAAGGTATGGCCGAGAGAACGGCTTTTGACAAATCGTTGAGGTTGGATTCTCTTGGTTTAATATTTTATTTTATTTTTCCCCACAATATTGTACAGATGGCTGGAAGTATTCATCCCACCCATCTCACTTCTACACCTGGCTTCTATGCTCCCTCCTATATGCCTGATGCCATGGACATCTTAATCCCATTGATCTGATTAAGTCTGACTCAGTTTCCTCCAATATGTTCGGTGGCATGGACGTATATTTCATCCACCTATTTTAAGCCTGGCATACTATATGGGCAGTACATATTGCTCAAGTGTGGGAATGATCATATCCCATCATTTCTCTGTTCTTTTATGGTAACCCCCATAATTATCTCAGGTGTCATGATAAATACAGTGTTGAATTTGGCCTTGACACCTGTTACCAATTATATTAGATTTTCTAATTTCTCATAATGGCATGAGGATAATTAGGCAGATGATGCAAAAAGTGATGAAACAAAGATAAAAATTATTTTTAAAAATTAATATCACAGCAATTGTCTTCTCAATTACCCTCCATAAAGGGGGACTATAATAATAATATAATTTTAAAGAATGGTTCAATTTTTGTTTTATTATATGTTTCATGTGTAACAACTAAGATTATGAATTCCCTTAGACATGTTTTTGAGAACTTTCATTGTTTGATTTGATTATTGACAAAGCTATTTTAAAGTTGTGTTAAGCTCAATTTTGTAGGAAATTTCCTGGCTGATTACCAGTATCCACACATCAACCCCTGAAAAGACTTCCATTCCACAACTACACCTAGAGGACATCTGAGAAAAGACTTTCAGAGACTTTAAATGAACAGTTTTGTTTTGTTTTTTTCTCTTTTCTTTTTTGGTTATAATATACACCATCTGTAATATGTACTGTCTGCAGAGGACCTCCCTTTGCAAGACCAATGTCAAAGCGTCGGTTCATGAGGACAAAAAATCACCCCTCTGGACAAAACTTTCCTCTCTTCCTTTTCTTTATTGTTGTTCACATATTATTAGTTAGCAATAGTTATTATATTCTTTTTACTGTTCCGTCAAGGAAACATTTTGTTTCTTGAGGAACAACAGGGGGGACTGTAACGATTGGAATGACGCCACCTGCTGGATACTTACTGTAGAAGAGTTCTGCCCATGAAGCGAAGGTCTTTGAGGGCAAGACCAGGAGTCTTTTCTTTGGCGGGAGGAAGTGACGCGGACTAGTGGGAGGAGGAAGGAAGAGACTGGCGCTGACTCTGGGGCTCTTTCCTTTGGACTCTGGTGGAGAGCGGAGCTAGAAATGTGCTCTCCCTTTAATAGATAGGAATCTAGGCCTTTCTCTCTCTCTTTACCAAATTCTTGTTTTCCTTAATAAATGCTTAAAAGTCTAACTCTTGCTAAAGCTTATAATTTATTGGCGATCACTCATTAGATATTTTAGACAGACTAGCAAGAATTTTAGCCCTTAACAAAACAGGGACACACAGCTTAGTAAGTATATAAGATAAGATTTGAATTCAGCTTTTCTTGGCTATTAGTCCAACATTCTGCCCTGTGCTACTTACTTGTCTCTACAAAGCTAGAACTGAAAGTTAGAGTTTGGTCAAATTGTCAATTTTTGCCAACATGTCATATGATCCACAATGTACTAATTTGAGTAAGTACTCAAAGATAACTTTGTCAACATTTTGATTATCTGTTAGAGGTTGGCATATGTATTTGTAATTAAAGTACATTTCTATAAAATATTCTGAAATTAATTCTCTCTTTGTCTCTGTCTCTGTCCTGTCTGTTTCCCAGGCCACTTATCTACTCCCTCCCTCCCTCTCTAGGACCAAGACAAAATTATAACATTTTTAAATGCCTCATTATTTGGGTTTTATTGAAATTATATGCACTCTGACATAATCACAATGACATTTGAAGCAAAAAGTTTGTGGAATGGAGAAAAAGACTTTCAAAGAGAAGAAAGGATTGCTTCATAAATAAAGTCTTCTAGATAATTCCTTTGCAACAGAATGCAAATGACATCTCAATGAATGATATAGGCTTTAGGAATTCAGTGGAGTTATAAGATGGCTAGAAGCTTGAATGCAGAGAAGCAGTAATCAGCGTGTCTCAGCATAACCCCAACATGTTATCATGTAAGCTACAAAATAAATGATATTTCACAAGTCTGAGAGACCTGAAATGATTGGGAAAAATCTTCCTGGAGAAGGTGAGCTTGAGCTGACTATAGAGGTGTGGATACATCTGTCATTTAAATAGAGAAAAGGAAATAAGATGGTTAAGTGAATGATGGTGCTCATCAGACAATAGGGAAATCAATTTGACCAAAGTTAAAGTTTTATCTTGGGAAAGGTTTGTGAGAAGAAATTATTTGATATGGCAGAGGAATATTATAGAAGGTCTTGCATGCCAAGTTAAAGGGTTTGTACATTTTCATGTAGGCAGCAGGGTTTGGGATCATGAGAGTGATTAACATGACAAGTAATGCTCAGGATGGTGAAGAAAGGGCCAAGGTCATATGTATGGGGTTAGTACATAGAATGAAGTAGATAGATATCATAATAATTCAGGTGCAGGGATACCATAAAATTCCTGGCATGTTGAGAGAATCCACTGAAGGAGATTTATAGGAAGGCATGGACAAAAGTCTTATAGAATGGGCACAGATGAGTTATAATCTCTATCAATGAAGAGGGTCCTTCATATTGATGAGATCACAGATACATCAATATAACAAAGAATATGATGTAGTAGATAATGGAGAGAAACTGGAGGCAATAAGTATAGTAAGGAAGCTATTACATTATTATTTTGTTGCTTTTGTTTGTTGTTGTTTTGTTTTAGGATGAGGCAATTGGGGTTAAGTGACTTGACCAGTGTCACACAGCTGGTAAGTGTCAAGTGTCTGAGGCTGCATTTGAACTCAGGTCCTTCTATTCCAGGGCCGGTGCTCTATCCACTGCGTCACCTAGCTGCCACGCTATTCCATTATTGCAAACAATATGGGAAAATGGTGTCATCTAGGATAGAGGTTTTGGTATTGGAGGGTTTTAACACATCTAAGAGGCATTTTGGCTGTGGAAATGAGAGTAGGACTGTCAGGGATTTTGCAATTTGTGAGGATCTTTAGAATTTATTTCTATAGAACATGGAGAAGCTCCTGTATCTAAAACATATCACTGTCCCTGTTAACAAAATCCAGTATAAAGTCATTCACTCTTACCATTCCTATTATTTTTAATATTATTATTATTATTATTATTTCTTCACTCCTTTACATTTGTTTATTTGAATTGAATTGAATTGAATTGAATTCTGTTTTCTTTGGGTAAGGGCTGATTCTAATATGACTGAGAAAAACCTTTGGCCTCCAGCTAGTGGATACTTTTCATAATGGATCCATTAAATGAATAGACAACAGGCTCTAGGACTGTATTCAAAAGGAAATCATTAGTGGCTATTTACCAATAGAGTAGGGTATGTAGGGAATTCTAGTGAGCTCCACAGCATGTATTATGGACGTTTTGCTTTTTCATTACTGAATTGTATTGGAGAAAATAAAATAACTAGATGCTTCTTTTGTGTTTGCTTGCTCATTCTATCTTCTCTGGAAGGCCAAACTATGACCACTTCTTACATTCTCATTTATAATTTTTCTTTCCTTTTTATTTATTTTCCTTATTTTGTCATGAAGTATTCCTTTCTCCCTTTCTTTTTTTCTTCTTCCCTGGCTTATTCTTATTAAAATCACTTCAGGCAAAGTGAAGCTTACCTTTCTTTTTTCAAATGAAAAAAGAGATTTGTTTTATTGAAAAAGAAAATTGCCTATGAGGCAGCAAACACATGTATAACAAAGATTAAAAAGCATGTTATGACACTGCATCGAAATTTAGGAATGATGGAAGACACAAATAAAGGCACCCTAAGATGTCAAAGGAAAGATACTTCCCTTAATTTCAAGTCACCTAAATAAGAAGCACATAATGAATTTCCTGAGACAATGTTGCATGGAGGTATAAGATTGGCCTTAGAGGACAGATGATCTGGGTTCAAATCTGGACTAAAATGGTTATATAATCCAAAGCAAGAAACCTAACCTAACACCTCATATCAAAGCAACTCAAAAACTTTAAATTATAGAGA
The DNA here is from genome assembly GCF_019393635.1 of Dromiciops gliroides. Classification (NCBI taxonomy): domain Eukaryota; kingdom Metazoa; phylum Chordata; class Mammalia; order Microbiotheria; family Microbiotheriidae; genus Dromiciops; species Dromiciops gliroides. The sequence continues at coordinate 163,934,607 of NC_057863.1, forward strand.
AGGTAATAATATTCATGGATATACAGTTTCTTCAATGGAATTCCCTATTCCAATGAAAGAATAGGTTTGTAAATGACAAGAAAAAAATTGTCATTAATGAAAATATAATGGGGATTAATGCCATCTTCAAAGATGGCTGAAAAATTCTTGTCCTTACAGAACAATTTAGAGGAGCACTTAAAGGAGGAGCTATGGATACATCTGACTAGTCTGAGACGATTCCATGCTATGGTTACTTCTGACTATTTTATTCTCAACATTCTAAGCTATGGTAACTTTTTTCCCCTCAGGGCAATGATGGTTAAATGATTTACAATCCAGCTATCTTGGTCTATTTATCATCCTTATGCAACATGTCTTATATCCCTTCTCTATGCCTTTTCATTGGCTGTCTCCCAATTCCTGGAACTTTTGCTCTGACCACTTAGAATCACTGGCATCATTCAAATCTCAGTCTAAGTGCCACCTTCTGTAAAAAGCTTTACCTGGTGAATTGATAATTCATTTATAAAATTATGAAATGGAGGCTTGCATGAATGCTAGTGGGTTTTTTGGATACTCAATTAGACAGATTACCAATGGGGCAAAATTCACATTTTAATAAGGTTCAGAGACTAGTGGTAAAAAGTGGAAAGGGATACAGAGACAGATGGCATGGCTTGTGAGGGAAAAATCCATTCTCTTCTCAATAATTCTCAGGAACTCAGCAGCGAAGTGACAAAGGCTTTATTTCATTCTCATGAGAAGGAGGCACCCTAGTGTGCAGCTAGTGGGTGCCCCAAAAGGGGGCACCTGTTTTATACCCTAGTTCCTAACGTGAATGGACCTTCCCCTTTTTCATCACTGGTCGGGATTACAATCTACACGCAAAAACTAGCTAATCAGAATGCAGTATTCCCACCCCTCTTCCTTGTATGGGCATAACTCAGGAGTGGACCTTATACTTCCTTATATGGACAGAACTCTGGAAAGGACCTAATTGAGACCAGGGCTCCTTGAACCATGTGACCTTGCTAACCTGAGGGGGAGGAGGGGATCTGAGACCTCTGTCCTACAAACAGGTCAGGACGAGTATGACTGACTTGTTATATCCACACTGAGAGGAGACAACTACCTATTTCTCACAATAGTGAATGGAGGAAGAATGGTCAAGAGCATAGGGAGGGAGAGAAGAGAATATTACTCGCATCACCATAGATTAGGGTTGGGAGCACTAGGCAGCATGGATCTGATAGAAAATGAACAGTATTTGGGGAAAAGAGAGTAGTAGTTTGAAGTCTAATTTTTATATTTTTTTGTGGGGATGGGGGGAACAGACCAATTGCTATTTGTATCACCTTGGGATTATTTCATTAATATATCCAAATCATTTCAAAATTATTGGTAAAACTTCAGTTACATTCTCAAAATTTTGCACCTTCGTGATATTCTGCTGGTCTGGAGCTGTGGAGATCTGGATTTTGTATGGAATTTCCAAATCATAGGATGAGAAGTTTGACAGACAGCACATAGATTGCTTCTTTTGACTTGGCGTCTATTACTAGGATATGAATTTTGGGTAATATAAGATAAAAATTACAAATTATGCTCCTGTGATATTTCTGATGTTTTGTGAATGGTATTCAGGATCTCTATTTTAATCCCACTTCCTGCTAACTACTCTTTTATTGGCTACCCATAATGATTACTTGCTATACTGATTGTTGGGGTGATGGTCAGTGGACCCACAGGAAGATACAATTTTAACCCACCTGGACACCTAACATGTTTATGTCTTTAAGCGTTTTATGGCTGGGGCAATTTGAAGACACTTTTGCTTTCTGTGTGGGGATAATTATGATTTATAACTGGTAAAAAATTGTAAGATATTGTTATAATCTGAAGCATTTTCTTTACTTTTATCCATTTCTCATTTGTTGGACCCTATAATTTATATGAGTTGTTCAAAACTATTGTAATTGCATATAGTATCTTCTCATATACATTCTTCTAATTTGTTACTTTAAATTATTGTTCTATATGGTGATTGTGAAATATATAATTCAATTGCATTTCAAGTAATTGAATTAGGGCTAGCCATGTGGTTTCTCATCCAAAGAAGGATGCTTTTTTAAAAAAATAATGCTCTGGCAAGTTACTAATGTGCTATGACAATATGTTGGTGTGCTTGTGTTCTTACACATGTATATTTGGCAAGTTTTTGTTTCTTTCCTTTTTGGGGGGGCAGGGCAATGAGAGTTAAGTGACTTCCCCGAGGTCACATAGTTAGTAAGTGTCAAGTGTCTGATGCAGGATTTGAACTCAGGTCCTCCTGAATCCAAGGCCAGTGCTTTATCCACTGTGCCACCTAACTGCCCCTATGTTTTCATTTCTTTATGAAGTGAACAATTGGCTTTTTAAAAGAGTATAAATGACATGCAACATAAGAAGGTAAATAGCCAAGATGCTTGTTGCTATATTGTCATGACTTTAAAATCTATGACAGTATAAATATTAAGAAAGCTAAGGGGTAAAAACTTCATTCCAGGGATAGAATATATGAGTGGGATAACAGAGAAAGCTAACTCTTTTCATAGCCAGATAGGAATAGAGGAACATTTCAAGAGTCAGATTGTTGATTGAGAGTTCTCATGGTTCACTAATGTCCTTTCTGAGAAGTCCTAGAGCTTCATCATAATTACTATGTAGAGCTCTACAAATCCAAAGCTAGAATGAGCAAGGGAGTATTACTTATCTATTAAGAATGATGCTGCTGACAAGCATTCCCTATGGTCCAATCAAAGGATTTCCATTAGGCATATATTTCTCTTGAAGAAATGTAGTGCTGTAAGTGCAATCAGGGAAAAAAGAAAGCAAGGAGACTCTTCATATCCTCTAAACTCAATTCACATCTTATAATAGCACTTAAATCTTTATTATATTGAACATTTTTATATAACACAATTTGAAACCCATAGAGTCAGCAGTTTGTTCAACAAAGATACTATATAACGGCTAATGATGTAATCAATAAAATTATCTATAAATTATATCAGAACTGCATGTATCAGATATCAAAAGAGGACAGTTTTGTTCAGTTACCAGTAGCATTTCTACTATTTATCATACATCCTGGGCATGTGTTTACCTTCTCTTAGGTTCAGTTTTCTCCTCTGTAAAATGGAGACAATAGTAGTACACACATCACAAGATTGTTGTCAGGATTAAATAAGCAAATACATGTAAATCAATCTATAAATATATAGAAATTTAGTGATGCAATAACAATGATGATAGCATCAATAACTATATCAACTACAATAATTTTCTTAATTTTTAATAATTTTTGCTATTTCTAAAGAGGAGAATCAGTGTACTATAGTGAATAGTGAATTGGATTCAGGATGGCTGGATGGAATGCAGCATAGAAAGACCTATGCCCTATGTCACCACTCATACATACTAGTTGTATGATCCCAGACAAATAACTTTATTTCTCAATGCCTGTAATAATTGTGGGATATTATAAGTCACAGTGAGTTTTTTCATTGGGAGTTCAATATACAAATGAAATCATAGGACTTACCCAATCAATTTCCAAAATAAAATAAAAGGAAATAATGTATTGATTTTATGATTTACAAAGTTCTGTACTTGACATTTGTTGAAAATCCTACAAATAGAAATGCCTATATTTCAATGTACAATTATATCACAATATAATTTCCATTATATTTATGCATATACACACATGTATATGCTTATATTTCATACATATACATGTACAAATACATGCATATAGGAAGCTTCATTTAGTCTTCTTGCTATTATTCTACATTCTAAGTCAATTGGTAAAAAAACATTTTTAAACATACTATGTGCCAAGAACTTTACTAAGTGCTGGAGATAAAAAAGAAAGGAAACAAAAGTCCCTGCATCCAAGAAGATTACAGTCTACTGGGGAGAAATGGTATAAACAATGATATTTATTAGATATTTAAGATGTATATATGTATATATATACATATATATGTGATAAATCAATAATACATAGAGTAATCAACAGAAAGAAGGCGTATATTTAGAGGTGGTTTTTTTTTTAAACAGAAGGAAGAATTTTTACAGATAGTGGAAGGATACCAGGGCACCCAAGATAGAGATGATGAGGAAAAGAATTCCAATGATGAAAGACGACCAGTGAAAATGGCATAGAGGGCAATAAGGTGTAAGAAGATGGGAATGATAGAGCACATTTTAAAGGCCTTTGAATGTCAAAGAGGATAAATAATAACAGCTTATATATATATGTATATATATACATACACATATATACAAGTGTGTGTATGTGTAGTGTTCTTTAGTTTTCAATGCTCTTTACAACTCTTTTGTTTGTCACAACAACCTAATGAGGTGATAGTGTAGTAAAAGTATTATTTCCTTTTAAACAGTTATAGAAGCTAGGCATAGGTCATTTACACAATGATAAATAGTTATTTAAGTGATAGAACTAGGACTAAACTCATCTTTTTTATTTTGCTTCTTAGAATCTTTCTATTATACTATGCCTTTCTTCTCATCCTGATCCTTAGAGATGAAAAGAAAAACATTTTCTATTTGAAGTATATTCTTACAGCAAGTTCTTCTACCTCAAGTCTCATTTCCAAATATTTGAGGGAAATGCTCAAATTGGTTACAGATTATTGACTTGAATCAAGAGGAAATGAGTTCAAATCCTTCCCTTATCATATATTACCCATGTGACCCCTAGACAATTCACTTGATATCTCTGAGCTTCAATTTCCTCATGTATAAATGATAGGGATTAGACTAGATGAACTCAGATCCCTTTCCACTCTCTATACATCAATCACTCAACGAAAATTTATGAAAGCATCTATTATATATCAGATACTGGGTTAGGCACTGGGGGTAGAAATACAATAAATGAAACAATTCCTATTTGTAGGAGGTTTATGTTTTAATGAGTTGGAAAACAAGGTTATGTGTAAGTATATGGAAAACAAATATAAATAGAATAAATACATAGTAGTTTGAAACCTTACATGAAAAAATGAATCTTATTTTTTATTGATGGAGAATATTTAATTTTAATAATTTATACTAGAGTAAGACTTTACTCTCATTGCCCCACGAAAAAAGAAGCAATGAATGGAAAACATTGAATATATATAACCTTATGCCAAGTGTCTGAGGCTGGATTTGAACTCAGGTCCTCCTAATCCATGGCCAGTGCTTTTTCCACTGAGCCACCTAGCTGCCCTCTATTCATGCCTTATGATATTTGTATACATGGTAGAGTGCCGAACCTGAAGTTTGGAACAATTGAGTTAGAATCTTGAATTTGAATTTTTTCTTTTCTTTTCTTTTCTTTTTTTGTGTGAGGTAATTGGAGTTAGGTGACTTGACCAGACTAATAAGTGTCAAGTGTCTGAGGCCAGATTTGAACTCAAGTCCTCCTGACTCCAGGTCTGGTGCTCTATCCATTGAGCCACCAAACAAGTTTGAATCTTAATTCAAACATTTGGCAACTATGTGATACTGGATAAGTCACTTAACCTCTACTAATGTCAGTTTTCTTCTCTGTAAAATGGGAAATAATGATACAGAACAATTGTGAAGGTAAAAGGAGATAAATATGTGCAATGTTTTGCAAAACCACTCTATATAAGTATTAATTTTATTATCATTTTCATTATTATGATGATTATAATTGTGCTTATATAGTATGCTCCTAGAATCACAACCATCTTTTTTTTGCCAAATTCAAAAAGGTAATTTAAATTCTTTGTGTAAGTAAGATATAGCGTTCCTGTATTAAATCTCCTAATAGTCAATATCTACTTCTCTATATTAATATTTATTAAAGACAATTAATGTCCCCGATTATTTTTCTCTTGGGAATTCATGGAAATGGACTCCATATACATATGGCCCCATCAAGAAATTATCTGTCTTATTTTAATTAAGCCACTTTTGTAAATGAAAAAGGATAATTTTTACCTGAATTCCATCCTAATAAAATTTGAAAATTTATATAAAGGAACATATTTTATCCTATAAAGATGTTCTTAGACCTGAGGGAAAATGTAGGCTCAATTTGCATATTATATCATTTATCTCTTTTTCCTAAAGGGCAATAAATTTCTATTTTTATATTCAACATGAAGGGGTCTCATTATTATGACCCTCTAAGTGTGAATGCCTGATCATACTATTGTGTAAGTGGCTTTCATATGAATTAAGTCATCTTTTCAAACTAATGTCTCTAATTCTGAAGTTCATGACTTGAAGATACTCACTTGGACATCTTTTCCTCCTGAGAATTTCATATATAGATAAGTAATAGCCCTCATTTAAATTCTTCTGGCCTCCACATGGCTTCATTTTTAATGATTATTTTAAAAGTTCTACTCACATGAACTGAGTGTTTCAGTACTGCTTCTCTCCATATGAGTATCCGCATTATGAAAGTTTGTCAGCTCCTAAAATCTATGCACTGACTGTGTGAGATTTTACTATTGTTATGATGAAAGGTATTAATTAAATATAAGCTTTTCTTAGATCTTAAGAATTCAAATGATTCAGGATATTCATAATAAATGATATAGTTCTTAGCATAGTAATTTAGAGACTCATATTAGCCCATCAATGTTGAAGCCAAAGAAGAGCCCCAGAAATTTTGGATAGGTTATTTCTTGAAACAATAATGAATACATGTAAATCATGTCTGTGTGTGAGTAAATAAAAATATAAAAACTAATAGCACATACTTATTAATATGGATATATATGCATATTTACCCAGAGGAATAAACAGTAGAAAGGAAAAAGGGAAGGAAGTAAGGGAAGGAAGGGTAAGAAGGAAGGAAAGAAGGAAGCAAGGGGAAAAGGAGAAAGGGAGGAGAGTAAAAGAGAGTGGATGAAAGGAAGCAAAGAAAGAAGAAGAGAATGGAGGAAGAGAGGGGAAACTAGAAAAGAAGCAATGTAGAAAGGAATAAAGGAAAAGAAAGAAAGTTTTGTTTAAACTTTAATGAGGAATGTGTCATATGGGTATTGACTTTCCCTTAGAATCACAACAACCTGTGTCTAAATAGTGCGTAGTCAAGTGGGTTAATTTCTCAGTGCTACAAGAAACTCTAAAAGTCTAAAAGTTGCTAAACAGGTATTTATTTGAAGGAGTTTCCTCCCTAAGAGTTTGCTAGATCAATGAAATAATAGATTTTGCCCAGTTAAATTTCCCATCCTATATATTTTATACATTGCTATATTCCCAAAAGAGTTTATGGTTATGATATGTTCTGTAAAGATGTTAGTTAAACTGTATTATAGGTAGATTTTATCTAGGATCTTTCACAATGTGTAAAAACTTTTATTCTGATTTGAATTGCTGTACTCAATTTTATCATCTCAGTTTTGGACCTGTTCCCTTAGCCAATTATCGTGCTGCCATTTTAATCATATCATCTAAAGAAATACCAACACAGCAGAAAGTTTAGCTGTCATGATGCCCTCTACTTATATTGACATTTGACCTGGTCTGGGTAAGTTTTCTTTTCTTTTCTTTTCTTTTCTTTTCTTTTCTTTTCTTTTCTTTTCTTTTCTTTTCTTTTCTTTTCTTTTCTTTTCTTTTCTTTTCTTTTCTTTTCTTTTCTTCTCTTCTCTTCTCTTCTCTGCCTTTCCTATTGTTTTCTTTTTTTTTTTTCTTTTGGAGAAAACATCCAAGAAATGGATTGTTGGTCTAAAATATTAACTTTATAATTGTTGATATTTTATCATAGAATATCATGACATTTTCATATATAAATGCTGCATTTTGTAGATATTAGGTATTTGGTCTAGTTTTCCATTACAAAGATTGATGAGCCTCAAAAATGCAAGGTCACTAAGGCTGAAAAGAAAAAAAATACACTGGATGTCTTCTGAGAATACAGTAGTGATCTTAGATTAGGGATAGTTAACCTGAGAGGTGTGAATATTTTTTCTATTTTACCCATATATTTTTAAAACATAATGGGTTTATTGTCTAATCCTATGTATTTTACATGTTTCAAAACATTATGCAGAGAAAAGTTTCATATGTTTCACAATACCAAAGGGGTTTTTGAAACACAAAAGGTTAAGAATCTCTTCCCTGAAATATCTGGGCTGACAAGGTTCTGTAAAAATTAGAAATTTGTATGGTCACTGCTTTGCCAGTTAAGTATAACCGATCATCTGATAAAACACATGGCATCCCAAATCTCTAATTCCCCATCTCTTCAAGGAAAGAATATGGCATATTTCCATTTTTCTTCTTGGGCTAATAATAGCTAACCACCTCTTTTTAAAGATGATAAAGAGAAGGCAAAGGGTGTAAAGTGATTTAATTATGTTCATATACAGAGTTATTGCCTTTTCTAGCACAGTGTCATACATCGGGCAGGTGCTTAATAACTACTAGGAGAGTAATTCAGTTTGTTGAATTATTGGGACTTAAGACTAGAGTCCAAGACTCCTGCTTTTTAGTTTACTATTATTTACCTTACTAAGCAAAATCACATAATTGAGTGTATCTGTCCTGTAAAATGTTTGTGGGAATGTGGGAAAGAAAGCCTCTCCTATTTCTTTTTTTTTTTAATTAATAAAATATTTTTTTTCCCATTACATGTAAAGATAGTTCTCAACTTTTGTTTATACAAGCTTTCCAATTTCAGACCTTTCTCCCTCCCCCCTCCCCCAGACAGCAGGTAATCTGACATAGGTTATATATATATATATATATATATATATATATATATATATATATAAAAACACTAACCCACCTTCCTATACATTTTTTTATTATTTCCCTGGATATTCTTGATTTTTTTGTTTTTCCAGATGAATTTTGTTATTTTTTCTAGCTCTATAAAGTAATTTTTAAGTATTCTGATTGGTATGGCACTGAATAAGTAAATTAATTTAGGTAGAATTGTCATTATTAGTATATTAGCTCTGCCTATCCACGAGCAATTGATATCTTTCCAATTATTTAGATCTGATTTGATTTGTGTGAAGAGTGTTTGGTAGTTATGTTCATAGAGTTCCTGGGTTTGTCTTGGCAAGTAGACTCCCAAGTATTTTATATTATCTACCATTACTTTAAATGGAAGTTCTCTTTCTATCTCTTGCTGCTGGACTTTGTCAGTCATGTATAGAAATGCTGATGACTTTTGTGGATTTATTTTATATCCTGCTACTTTGCTAAAGTTATTAATTATTTCAAGTAATTTTTGAGTTGATTCTCTAGGATTCTTTAAGTATATCATCTGAAAAGAGTGATAGTTTTGTTTCCTCCTTGCCTATTCTAATTCCTTTAATTCCTTTCTCGCCTCTGATTACTAAAGTTAACATTTCTAGAACAATATTAAATAATAGGGGTGATAATGGACATCCCTGTTTCACCCCTGATCTTACTGGGAAGGCTTCTAATTTATCTCCATTGCATATAATGCTTGCTGATGGTTTTAGGTAGATACTGTTTATTATTTTAAGGAAAGCTCCACCTATTCCTAAACTCTCTAGTGTTTTTATTGGGAATGGGTGCTGTATTTTGTCAAAAGCATTTTGTGCATCTATTGAGATAATCATATGATTTTGGTTGGTTTTCTTATTGATTTGGTTGATTATATTAATAGTTTTCCTAATGTTCAACCAGCCCTGCATTCCTGGTATAAATTCCACCTGGTCAGAGTGTATTATCCTGGTGATCACTTGCTATAATCTCCTTGCTAATATCTTCTTTAAGATTTTAGCATCAATATTCATTATGGAAATTGGTCTATAATTTCCTTTCTCTGTTTTTGTTTTGCCTGGTTTTGGTATCACCACCATATTTGTGTCATAAAACGAATTTGGCAGAACTCCTTCTTCACCTATTTTTTCTTAGGGAGTTCATTAATAGCTTGTTCAATTTCTTTTTCTAATCTGGGTTTGTTTAAGGATTTTATTTCCTCTTCAGTTAACTTGGGCAGTTTGTATTTTTGTAAATATTGATCCATTTCATTTAGATTGTCAAATTTATTGGCATACAGTTGGGCAAGATAATTCCTAATTATTGATTTAATTTCCACTTCATTGGTGGTAACATCACTCTTTTCATTTTTGATACTGGTAATTTGGTTTTCTTCCTTCTTTTTTAAATCATATTAACCAATATTTTATCTATGTGAGATTTAAAATTGGATATTAGATCATAAATCTCCCCTACTTAACCTTTCCCTTAATTTATCTCCCAAACTAGTAAATGGAAGCAGGTTTTGGTTTTCTAGATAGACCTTTTTATTTATAGTTATGATAGTCACAAGGTGATGTTGGTTAGAAGGATAGGAAAGTAGAAACACAATACAAATCATCTTAAGTCTAAGCTTAGTCTATATTCCTTATAACAACTCACCAAACCGACAAGGCCACCAACCGACAAGGCCACCTTTTGACAGAGCGAGAGAGTCCCTGCCGCGCCGTCAGGAGTCCCGCCAAGCAGGCAAAAAAAGGCTACCTCCGTTCTCTCCACCCCGGAAGTCAAAAAAAAAACCCGGCAGGCAGTCTGACATGCGCAGCAGGCGGACTGTACCCGGCAGGCAGTCTGACATGCGCAGCAGGCGGACTGTACCCGGCAGGCAGTCTGACATGCGCAGCAGGCGGACTGTTCATCTCCTCCCCAAAAGGGTGGTCCTTGAAAAACTGGCGTCTTTCAGTTATCCTAACCGACTGTTAAAAACTTTCATATTTTACCACATCTATTTTATTGTTTTTTTCATAAAACCAGCTCTTAGTTTTATTGATTAATTCTATAGTGTTTTTTTGCTTTCAATCTTATTAATTTCTCCTTTAATTTTCAGGATCTCTAGTTTAATATCTAATTGGGGATTTTGAATTTGTTCTTTTTCTATCTTTTTAAGTTGCATGCCCAATTCATTGATCTCCTCTTTCTCTTTTTTATTCCTGTAAGCATTTAGAGCTATAAATTTTCCCCTAAGTACTGCTTTGGCTGCATCCCATAGATTTTGGTATGTTGTCTCATTATTGTCATTCTCTTGGATATAGTTATTGATTGTTTCTATGATTTGTTGTTTGGCCCATTCATTCTTTAGAATGAAATTATTTAGTTTCCAATTCATTTTCATTCTACTTTTCCCTGGCACTTTCTTACATGTAATTTTTATTGCATCACGAACTAAGAAGGATGCATTTACTATTTCTGCCTTTCTACATTTGACTGTTATGTTTTTGTGCCCTAATACATGCTCAATTTTTCAAAATTTGCCATGTACTGCTGAGAAAAAGGTATATTCCTTTCTATCCCCATTCAATTTTCTCCAGGCATCTATCATGTCTAACTTTTCTAGTAATCTATTCACCTCTTTCAGTTCTTTCTTATTTATTTTTTGGCTAGATTTATCTAATTCTGAGAGGGGGAGATTCAGATCCCCCATTAGTATAGTATTACTGTCTAATTCCTCTTGTAACTCATTTAACTATTCCTCTAAGAATGTGGATGCTATACCACTTGGTGCATACATATTTAATATTGATATTATTTCATTATCTATAGTACCTTTTAGCAAGATGTAATTTCCTTCCTTATCTCTTTTAATGAGATCTATTTTTGCCTGCACTTTGTCTGAGATAAAGAATGCTACCCCTGCTTTTTTTACTTTAGCTGAAGCATTATTCTGCTCCAGTCTTTTACTTTTACTCTGTGTGTATCTCTCTGCTTCAAATATGTTTCTTGTAAACAGCATATTGTAGGATTCTGGTTTTTAATCCACTCTGCAATTCACTTCCATTTTATAGCAGAGTTCATCCCATTCACATTCACAGTTATTATTACTCACTGTATATTCCCCTCCATTTTATTGACCCCCTTTGAACTTTCCCCCCCTTCTTTCACCCTATTACACCTCAACGACGTTTTACTTCTTACCCCTGCCTCCCCCAATCTGCCCTCCCTTTTTATCACCGCCTTCTCTTTTCTTTACCCTTTTCTCCCTTGCTTTTGTCCTCCCTTCTATCAGTACCCCCCCTTTCCCTTCCCCTTTTGCCTCCCTAAAGAATGAGCTAAGTTTCTTTATCCCAATGAACATATATGTTATTCCCTCTTTGAATCAAATCTAATGAGAGTAGGGTTGAAACAATATTCACCCCTCCTTTTTTTCCCTCTATTGTAATAGGGTTTTTTTTCACCTCTTCATATGATATAATTCATCCCATTCCACCTCCCCTTTCCTCTCCTCCCCATAGACTCCCTTTTTAACCCCTTAATTTTTTTTGTATCATCACATCAAAGACACTTTATATTTATACCCTCTGTGTACAGTCCTTCTCTCTGCCTAAATACATTTACAATTCTTAAGAGTTATGAGTATTATCTTCCCATGTAGGGATATAAATAGTTCAACCTAATTGAGTAACCTTTTTTTTCCCCCTCTGTTTACCTTTTTAAACTTCTCTTAAGTCTTGTATGTTAAGATTGAATTTTCTATTCAGTTCTGGTCTTTTCATAAGGAAAGACTGAAAGTCCCCAGTGTTATTAAATGTCCATCTTTTCCCCTGAAAGAGAATGCACATTTTTGCTGGGTAATAGATTCTTGGCTGCAATCCAAGCTCCTTTGCCTTCTGGAATATCATATTCCATGCATTGTGGTCCTTTAATGTTGAAGCTGTCAGGTCCTGAGCACTTCTGACTGTAGCTCCATGACATTTAAATTGCTCTTTCTGGCTGTTTGGAGTATTTTCTCCTTCACCTGATAATTCTGGAATTTGGCTACAATATTCCTTGGAGTTTTCCTCTTGGGGTCTCTTTCAGGAGGTGATCGGTGGATTCTTTCAATGATGATTTTATCCTCTGATTCTATGATATCAGGGCAGTTATCCTTAATAATTTCCTGGTCATGGCTTTCAGGAAGTCCAATGATTCTCAAATTGTCTCTCCTGGATCTGTTTTCCAGATCAGTTGTCGTTCCAATGAGGTATTTCACATTTTCTTCTATTTTTTCATTCTTTTGATTCTGCTTGACTGATTCCTGGTGTCTCATTGATTCCTTATCTTCCAACTGTCCAATTTTAATTTTTAAGGTATTGTTTTCTTTAGTGAGATTATGCACCTTTTTTTCCATTTGGCCAGAAGAATTTTTTAAGGCATTGTTTTCTTCAATGACATTATGCACCTTTTTTTTCCATTTGGCCAAATGAATTTTTTAAGGCATTGTTTTCTTCAGTGAAATTATGCACTTTTTTTCCATTTGGCCACATGAATTTTTTAAGGAATTGTTTTCTGCAGTCAATCTTTGTGCTTCCTTTTCCAAGCTGCTGATTCTTTTTTCATAGTTTTCTTGTTTTGCTTTCATTTCTCTCCCCATTTTTTCTTCTACCTCTCTCAATTGATTCTTAAAATCCTTTTTGAGCTCTTCCAGGAAGACTTTTTGTTCTTGAGACCAATTCACGTTCCCTTGTGACCCTTCACATGTAGGCAATTTGAGGGTATTGTCCTCATCTGAGTTTGTGTTGGCTTCTTCCCTATTGATACAGAAGCTCTCAATGGAGAGGGCTCTTTTTTGCTTCTTACTCATTATTGCAGATTATTTATTTATTTATTTATTAGGTGGAGGTCTTCTCTGGGGGCACCAGGGTCCCTGTTTTGGGCTTCTTGTGCAGGGGTATAGGTGCTGTGTGACCGGCTTTTTACTCTGAGGCCTTTATAGTGTGTGCAGTTCGCCCCCCCGGACTTCCTGTCTGAGCGTGCTCGGTCAGGCACCTGATACCGCCTGTCCCGTTCGTGGCCCTACAGCTGGCAGCTTGCCCTCTCGGCTGGCTCAGGTAGGTTTTTCCACTGTCCTTCTTGGCCACCAGATTTTTGATCAAGGTTCCAGGGGCCTAAGTTGTTCAGCTGTGGCCCGCAGCTCCTGGTGACTTGCCCTGACCCCCTTGGCACTGGGCTGCTGCCCTGTGCTGGGCCTCCCTTTTGCCTGAGTCAGACCGACCTTTTCCTGAAGTCTTCTAAATTATCTCTGGTTGGAAGATTTTGTTTCTCTATTTGCATATTCTGTAGTTTCAGAATCTGTCCAGAGTTTTGATTTAATGTTCTTTTTTAGGGATGAAAAGGAGAGCTCAAGCAGCTTGCTGCTTCCTCTCCGCCATCTTGGCTCCGCCCCCCTCCTATTTCTATACTCAAAGAATTTGTATTGATAAAATTTGAATTGACAGAATGGAACTGCTTATTTTTATTTGTTTTATATTTTCCATATTACTAGTTATTACTTACTACCTTGTAGGATTTGTTCCCTTTTTAATTATTATAATAATATTGCTTTAAAAGTATAATGGAAATAAAAGTAATCAAGGGTGACTCCTTCATATTTCAGATGATGAAATTGAGGCCCAGAAAGGTTTCATTGAATTGCCTAAGATCACTCAGATAGTAAGGGGCCAACCTTTTTTCCTGATTCCAGATTAAACATTTTATAAACTTTACCACACTGCCTCTTAGACAAGACAAATTTTTTTTAAAAAAATTCTGTGTATGTATATGCATGTGTGTGTGTGTTTGTGTTTAATGGCCTATTAATCTGATCTTGTTAGACTAAATGAAGATCTCCTTGAAGAAGTCTTATATATCCACAAGCTTTCAAAATATGGTGTGGAAGGTCATATTTTCAATGTGGTGTTTTGGTTATTTAAATGTCAGAGCAAAACTACATTTTTATATGGTAGGAGAAAAGTGTCAGTGTGGATATTAGGCATGGGCTTCTTAATCTTTTATTAATGCCATGAAGCCCTTTGGAATTCTGGTAAAGATCTGGATCTCTTTTTCTTGATAATATGTTTAATGCATAAAATAAAATATATAAGATTACAAAACAAACCAATAATATTCAAATGCAGTTTGTAACATGTACACAATATTCCCAAGTTGGAGAAACTAGAGGTTCATACTATTTCTATAGAATCCCTTTTTAATTTTAGACCTTTTGGGGTGCATCCTCCTTGACAGTGGTAAATATCTTTATTGAGGGTGAGAAAAAGTTACTACTCTGGTCCAACTCAAATTATGAAATTACAATCTTGGCATAACCATAACCTAGAGAACTAATTTTCAAACTTGAATTGTTATCAACTTGATAACATTAAAAACTTTGCATTTATTCCAGTTAATTCACACATGAGTATTGATTTTTTCCATATACTTCCATATATTAGTGCTTTTAAGAAATTGCCTCTAGAAAATCATATCACCTGTTTGCTATAAATATTGCTGGATCTACAACTTTATGAAGATGAATGAGGAAGAGGTCATAAGTCTGAGATGTATTAACATTAAGATATACTTCTTTTTATGTCTCTATAAAACAAAGAGAATCTTCTTTTAGAACTCCCATAGACTTATTGGCATAACTCTCTCTGAACAGAAGATATAACTTACTCATTGAGAAAAGGAGAAAATTCTTTTGTTCCCTTAGTCCCCATCAGAGCATATAATTAATACCACCAGGATTGTCTGGCCATGTTTTATGAAATTTGGCAACCCTGGTAAACCTTTCTTTCTGTATTGTAGGTCAAAATGGCAAATTTCCCATTAGTCTATCCAAGAGAGGAAACTTTAGGTTTTATATTATAGTCATCTATAAAATAGACAGATGCTATATAGTAATGTACCATGCCTTTTCTACAGTGTGAATGAAAAAAAAGTAACACAATGTACATGATTTTATCTTAATGTTCAGTTTTGTAGCAATATTACCTAGATCCAAGTATATAAAGTTGATGACCAATCACCTTTATATATTTGTTTTTAGATTTCCTCTTTAAATACACTTTATTATAGGAAGGGCTTATAAGTATTATTATTATTATCATTTTTATATATCAGGGAAATGAGGTTCAAATAAATTATGTGTATGACTTCTTCAGATCCATTGAGGTAGTAATTACGGCAGCAGACTGTAAGACTAGTGATAATACCACTATATTGAAGGGTAGACTATCCTAGGTAAAAAGAATCCAAGAAAACATGAAATTCAACTCATAGCTGAAAAAAGAAGGCCTATCTACCTTTGAAAACCTATAATGAGAGGGAAAACACCAACTTTTCCCTTCCCTTCCCTTCCCTTCCCTTCCCTTCCCTTCCCTTCCCTTCCCTTCCCTTCCCTTCCCTTCCCTTCCCTTCCCTTCCCTTCCCTTCCCTTCCCTTCCCTTCCCTTCCCTTCCCTTCCCTTCCCTTCTCTTCCTTTCCCTTCCCTTCCTTTGCATGGTTTTTCTAAAAGATGAATAAAGAATAGGGATATCAGGAATGAAGCAAGGATGTCCATTATCACCAATTTTATTCAATATTTGGCCAGAAGTGCTAGCTATAGCAATCAGCGAAGAAAAGGAAATTGAAGCAATTATAATAGGCAATTAGGAAACA
Organism: Dromiciops gliroides; assembly: GCF_019393635.1. Classification (NCBI taxonomy): domain Eukaryota; kingdom Metazoa; phylum Chordata; class Mammalia; order Microbiotheria; family Microbiotheriidae; genus Dromiciops; species Dromiciops gliroides. Next base: position 163,951,029 of record NC_057863.1, read on the forward strand.
AAACTATCTCTGCAGACAATATGATGGTATTAGATAACCCTAGAAAATCAATTGAAAAAACTCATTGTCATAATTAAAAACTTTAGCAAAGTTGCAGGATATAAAATAAACACACATAAATCATAATCATTTCTCTCTTTCTGTCTCTCTCTCATCTATCTGTCTCCATCTATCTATCTATCTCTCTATCTCTCTATCTCTCTCTCTATCTATCTATCTATCTATCTATCTATCTATCTATCTATCTATCTATCTATGGCTAACAAAGACCAATAGCAAGAGATAGAGAGAGAAACCCCATTAAACATAACTATATAATATGATACTTGGAAAACCCCATTAAACATAATTGTATATAATATGATACTTGGATGTTCTATTTGCCAATGCAAATCCAGGAACTATATGATGATAGTTCCTAAAGGAAGATGGTTTACTTCTAGGCCAATAAATATCTGTATTATAAGAAGTAATGTGATAAATCTAAAAGAGAGGTCCTGGTGAAGTCCTTATGGAAATGTATTGAAAGAAATAATTTTCAGATTTACATTAAGAGATGTGGTATCTGAGTCATAAGATTTTGAAAGAAGGTAGGGACTTCAATCAGAGATAGAGTGGTGAGATGTCCTTGAATGGCTTTAGTAGCAGCAGGGGCATCTAGGTGGTGTACTGGATAGACTGTGAGACCTGAAGAGAGGAATAATCTTCTTTCTGAGTTCAAATCTACCCTCAGATACTTACTAGCTATGTGACCCTGGGCAAGCTGTTTAACTCTGTTTGCCTCTGTTTTCTCATCTATAAAATGAGCTGACAAAAGAAATGGCAAACTATTCCAGTATCTTTGCCAAGAACATTCCAAATGGGATCACAAAGAGTCATATGTGACTGAAAATATGACTAAAACAACAATTAGAACAAATAATAATAGAGAGGTAGTAGTAGATAGTAGATATGGTATAGTAGATAGAGATATGCCCTGCAAAGAAGAACTTCTTGGGACATTCAACCTCTGACCCATACTGAAATTTTTGATTATGGGCAAGTTGCCTAATATTTCCATGCTCTAAACACTTCTCTGGGATCAGAAGTTGCAGACAAGGTACTGACCTATATTGATAGAGGGAATTGTGTGTTCTTATAATTCTTCACATTGATGAAATATCACATCTCATCCTGACTACTGTTCCTTAATATTGCTAAAGAGAAGAGAGAAGAGAAAGTAAAGATGTAAGGGAACTAGGGATGCATAGGGAGAAGTTTGGAGAGTACAGTTTTATGGTAACATAGAGAAAACAAAGTAACGTAATATGAGAAAAAACAGTATGAAATTAGTCTATTTCATCTAGATAATAACAAATATGAGCTCTATTATTAAAATAGCTCATAGTTCCTTACTTAATCTAAGATTCTGTCATTTCCATACATTATTTATCTCAACCTAAGATGAAGCACAACAACTTACTGTTAGATTCTTATAAATCAGATTCAAATCTCCAGTGACAAAGTTCTGTGTATTAAAATTTGACATCTAGTCTCCATTAATTTTTCTTCTTAAAAGGTGTTAGCAATTTATTTATAAATGTAGTCAACATTCAAGCATTGTATTAATTTTTTAAAATTAATGCTACAAAATCAAGTCTCATAGCAGTGAGCTTAATTGCATGTAATATGGGGGAAATTATTTAAAATAATCAAACTCTTAAATTGAATTGTAAATTAAACTTATATTGTAAACCCCTTAAGTACCAGGGTCATTTCTTATACCTCTTACTATCCCTAGTGTTTAGCCTAGTACCATATGTGTTGTAGACATTAAATAACTGTTTGTTGATAATGAAATGTGGTAGATAAGTTTGGAGACTTCTAACCTTAATCAGATTAGCCAAATGCTCTGTTGTTTCTGCCAAGTTTTTCTATTTCCCAGTGTCATGTGATACTAAATTTAGGATATGGATTTTATCACAATCTAGTTGTCCTTTCCTTTATTCATGGTTCCACTGGAATTTTTAAGTCTCTAGAATTTTTACTTGAAGACTAGCCTTTCCATACTATATGAGCTGTGCTAGCATGTTTGGGAATGAATGTATTGACAATTCAATGTTGTTCCTGAAGCCCTGGGAATATGAGATTAGTTGAATATAATGAGGAATTAGAGACATTTTGGGGAAAAATAGAGGGAATTATCTATTTAGTGAAAAACTTGCTACATGTAATAAGCATGTTGCATGAAATATAATTAACACAAATATTCTGAGTAAAAAGTATCACTTGCTTCAGAAATCAGTCAACAAACATTTATTATGCATTTACAATATTTTAAACACTGTGCTAAGCCTTGGGAACACAAAGAACAGCAAAATCACAGCCCCTACCTCAAGAAGTTCATACTCGAGTGGACAAGATAACATGCATATGACTGTGTTCATATAGGATGCTTATTTGTTCTTCTAGCCTACTTTTATCTGGTTATATATTTCTACCTTCTCTTCTTTTCTCTCAGTCAAATAGATTCTTCCTTCAGCTAGTTTTTGTTTCTTATTTTAATATCATTTCTGTGCCCCTTTCCAAAAATAATTTCTCTAATTCTTTTTCTTATCCATATTCTCTTTCAGTTTACTCTAGACCTTCATTCTTTGATTCATGACTTTTATAATCATGTGATCTCTGTTTTCTCTGTATTGTTTATACAATCAAAACTTCCAGGGGCAGCTAGGTGGCACAGTGGATAGAGCACTGGCCCTGGATTCAGGAGGACCTGTGTTCAAATCTGGCTTCAGACACTTAACAATTACTAGCTGTGTGACCCTGGGCAAGTCACTTAACCCCAATTGCCTCACAAAAAACAAACAAACAAAAACTCCAAAGGTATTCATTCTAAGCTCTTCCCTCTAGTTACTTTCTGTCTCTGTATCATCAGACTTACCATTTAGATTCCCTTTTTCCCATTCTGCCTTACCTCAGCACAATGCTGATTATTGCAGGTGTCAGAGAGGACAGTGCCCCATGGTAGTGGCCCCACCACCCTTACTGTATATTTACTTATATTTGCTCTTGTTGACATTTTTTTCTTCATTTGGCTGAAAATCTCCTCCCTTCCCATCTCTCCCACTCCTTCAGGTTCTAGTTGGTCTAGAGTTCCAACTCTACCTCTCCCAGGACAAGTAGCCTCTTCAGGTGCCAAATCCCCCAAGCTATTATAAAGTCCTCATTTCCCCTCATCCATATTAGCATTAATAAGCAAAATCCCATTCCATCTCCAAAATAAGGTCCTCCCTCATTTCTCCACTTTATAATGTTCTTTTTTCCTTTCCTCTTCATCCACTTCCCTGAAGCTTTTCTCTTTTTGAGATAGTAGAAGTAACCTTCCAATTTGACCCAATTGCATCACTTATTCCTCTCTGTCCCCCTGCTCCTCTTCCCTCTCATTCATATATCCTCTCATCCTGCAATGTAGTCGCACAAAAGAAACATTCATTTCTCAGCAGGGTATTGCCAGGTTCTGTCAATAACCCCTGTCCACTTTATCTCTAGCCAATTTCCTCAGTTACCTTTCTCCTTTTTAGATTTGAAAGAGTCTCTTATAGGTCTTTCTGTTGTCACTGTTGCTGCTGCTATCTGCATTTATTTACTCCTTCTTTACTTCTGTTGTTGGGGGTGTACCAGGAGCAAATAATATCTTCAGTTCTGCTTTTCTTTCTAAAAAGAATTTCTTTTTTTGTTTGTTTTGTTGGTGAGGCAATTGGGGTTAAGTGGCTTACACAGTGTCAAACATCTAGTATGTGTCAAGTGTCTTAGGTCGGATTTGAACTCAGGTCCTCCTGAATCCAGGGCCGGTGCTCTATCCACTGTGCCACCTAGCTGCCCCCTAAAAAGAATTTCTTTATTATTGAATATCCATCTTTATTCTTGTATGGTCAAACTCAGATCTATCTGTACCATAGGTTACCCCAGCTTGTATCCTGAGCTTCAATATTCTCAAGAACACATGAGTCCATTCAATCCTCCTTCTTTTCTAGTTGGTATGGAACAGTCTTGGGTTATTCAAATGCCTTTTCCTTTGTATTTGAAGGTCTTTATCCTGATGACTTGCAGAATTTGTTCTCTCTGAATTGAATTGTTAAATTTAACCACTATGTGTTTTGGAGTTTTTAGTCTTGGATTTTTCCAGGTGACAATCTGTGAATTCTTTCAATTGGGATTTCTTTTTCTATGTTCAGAAGTTCTGGATAGTTTTCTTCTATTACTTTCTTCATTGTGGTGTTAAGCTTTTTTGTCCTATCATGTTCAAAGAAATCTATGATTATTATACCATCTCTATACATCCTGTCTTCAGGATCCGTATATTTTGCTTGCTTAGAGAGAATATTTTCTTTTAAATATTATTGTTTTTTTTCTTTCTTTGTTTTGTTTGTTTTTGTTTTTTGCTTCTCTTCCAGGTCATCCTTTACTTTTTTATATTAGCATTCCCAATTGATTGTTCACCTTTCTTTTTTGGCTGAGGCTTCAAGTCCTCCCATCCCCATTCTTCTCATTATTTTTACTCATAAATTTTATTCTCAAAATTCTCATTTATATTGTTAAACCACTAAGAAACATTGCATTATGGTTCTTTGTTCTCAAATTCCATGGTGTCCTCTGTATCATCAAGTAGTGAATCATTTTTCTTTATCTTATAGTATTTATTTGTAGATGCATAAACTTGTTTTTACTGTTGATTTATCTGTTTGTTTGGTTGGTTTTTTTTGTAGGCAATGAGGGTTAAATGACTTGCCCAGGGTCACACAGCTGGTAAGTGTCAAGTGTCTGAGGCCGGGTTTGAACTCAGGTACTCCTGAATCCAGGGCTAGCGCTTTAACCACTGCGCCATCTACCTGCCCCATCTGTTTGGTTTTTTTTAAGGTCTTTGAGTTTGTTCTCCCTGAAATTTTCACTACTTTCAGTCTCTTTTACCCCACTCCACCCCATTATTTTCTTTACCACTCACTTCCTGACTTTTTTCCCTCTGATCATGTTTTCCTTGAGGCCTGGAGCTAATAGTGTCTCAGCTTTTTCCCACACTGGGAAATTGTTGTTTCACCAGCCTAGGTCTGTTCCCTAGCTGACTTTTAGTTGTTCTGAATGGTGATCAGAATCAACTAAATGCTGTGCTATTTCCCTTTGCCTTGGTGGTGAGCTGCATAAATTTCCAAATAAATGCAACATGTCCTGTCTTGATGACCTATCATATTCTTTCTGCTCCTTACTTCTCTGGAGCAGCACAGGTGATGCAGAGTCTGAACCCATAAATATATGATTTTTTTTCCTTATGGAAAGGTTGTAGTCAATGGCCCTTAAGATTCCTTCTTTTATATTCTATGAAAATGTCATCTCTGCTCTTATTAACTGGAACATTGGTATTCTAGGAAACATTTTTGGGAAATGCTCCTCAACAGGTCTGCTCATACTTCTCTATTCTGTAATGCTCTTTGTCTTTCAAATGCATGTTTAAATCCCATTGACAATTTTACAAGCAATCAGCTTTTGTGGTACAACTAGCACAAGGACCAAATCAGAATTTATTCTGATTCCACCCTGACATCCCATATGAAGGTCTCATTTTTCCTCTTAATATGTGAACTTTTCATACTTTGAGCAAAAAGTAAAGAGAAATTGAGATGAATGGTTGTTTTTTTGGGGGGGAAATCCAAGGAAACATGATATGATGATTTTCATTCAATTATTTCACAGATAACTTAATAATACCCCAAGACTATAAATATCAGAGTGAGGATCTGAATTGGTAAAATGTTTCCATATAAAGGGATCAGGATTCATATATTATGGGACAGGTTTAATATGAGAGAGAAAGAGAGAGACAGAGACAGAGACAGAGACAGAGACAGAGACAGACAGACCAAGACAGAGATAATGAGAGACACAGAAATAAAAAGACAGATAGAGACAGAGAAACAGAGACAGAAATATAATGACAGAGAGAACAGACACAGAGAAACACACAGATTGAGAAATGGACAGAGAGAGAGAAACAAAAAGACAAAGGGACAAAGAGGCAAACAGGCATATAGAGAAATGAAAGGGAAAAAAGAGGCAACAAAATAAATGATATAGATGACATAAGTATAGATGACATATGTAGATAAAATCATAAGTATAAATATACAGTAATTCAGCTTTCTCATCTGTAAAGTTAATGAGTTGAACTCAGCAGTGTCTGTTTGAACTCACTCTTTAATGGTTGGCACACTCTCACCCTTCCTTATTTATTGTCTATACTTATATTATGAAACCTTCAGTGCCAATATACAAACTCTGTTTATCATCCCCAATTGCCTTCTCCTTTACTCCCCTTCATTTCAACTGATAACTGTAATTTAGAGTAAGATCCCTAAATATAAAGGGACCTTATGTGCCAGTTAGTGCAAGCCCTGCAAAAGGAATAAAGTGACTTGCTCAAGACCATGCTAATCAGTAAGTAAAAAACAAAGCAAAACAAGGCAAAACAACTGGGATGCAAACCCAGATTTTCTGACCTCATGTCCCATGCCATTTCTGTCATTTGTTTTGTGAGGGACATCTGGGTGGCTCAGTGCCTGGAGTCAAGAAAACCCAGATTTGAATCCAGCCTCGGTCATTTACTAGATGTGTGACTCTGGGAAAGTTAATTAACCCTATTTCCCTCAGCTTTTTCATCTGTAAAAATGAGTTGGAGAAGGATATGACTAAACACTACAGGCTGTTTGCTAAATGGGATTACAAAGAGTCAGACACAGCTGGTATACCTAAACAATAAGAAAATTTTGTTTAGATAGTAGTATTATGGTCTTATCTGTGGAGGAAGGAAAGAATGAAGATTCAGCTTATCATTCCAAGGCCTATAATTTCTTGGCAAAAGGGAACTATGTCATTCTGGGGCCAAAAAGTCAGAAGGCAAGTAAGGTTCAAAGGATATAGTTAGTCAAATGTATCATAAACCTACTTCTCCATGTAGGTTTCTATATTAAAATCAATCAGAATAGAAATGATGAGTTAAGGGTCAAAGAACCTTCCAAGTTTGGATCCATTCTAACTCCCAGCCAGTCAGAAAGATGGTGGAAAGTTTCTTGAAGCCTAAAAATCTTTGGAAGTCAGATGGGCAGTATTTATTCTTTAAAGAGACAGAATGGAACTTTTAGGCCTACTTTCATCGACATGTTCTCAATAATTATAACATCTAAAAGTATAATGAATGGTCTTGGGAGGTTTGAGTTATATCTCATTGGAGGCTTTTAAGCATAAATTTAATGAATACTTGGAGGCTATGTCAGAGGGAATTCTTCAGTTACAAATTGGATTCACTGGTCATTGAAGTTCTTTTTAAGCCTAAAATTTTGTGATTGTGATCATGATTCTGAATCCCCAGGTATATGTTGGAAGCAACTACATACAAGATGATTTTTGTAAGTTCCTACAAGAAAATCTGTTTCTTTGGGTTCTATAGAAAGGGGCCTTAGGCTCCCACACCTGAGGCTGTGTTCAGAAGCAAATTCTAGAAAGGTCGATGTATCTAATAGCTTTGCCAAACTGAATCTGTCACTAGAAATTAGTATCTATTATCCAACCTAGACAGGATTGGGTCAGGGCCTTCCAGCTGCATGCTAACTTCTATTATCCTGCTAGTCCATGATTCTAATGACAAGGCCTACAGTGTAGTGGGAAGGTTGTGGGGGAGAAGGGTTATAGGCAGAAAGGCCTTTGAGGGTACTCAGAAAACATATTTTCTATTCACCTGCCCCTTTAATTGCATTTAGGATAAATATTAACTGATGACATTTTGTTATTTTAGTTACGTATTTGAGTCCTCATTAGACTTTGTATTGTTTAAAGGGAATAAGGAAGATGGGAGGAAAAAGTCCTGTTTTCTATCCTTCAAGCACAATTATGAGATTCAGAAAGCAGAGGTTGTAGTAGCCATAAAATAGTAATACTTAAAATATTTTCAAAACATTTAAAACATTTTTAGAAATTCCAAATTTCAATTATAGTATAAGTTTGAGCTTTAAAATAGAAGGTAAATGACATTTTAAAGATGATCTCAAGGGTATTGCACATGTTAGGGCCTGAGTTCAGGTCCCTAAAGAGTCCTGTATATCCACACCTGCAGATGATGACATCACTCACACCTCATCAGTGCAGGGAATGGTGGGCCTTAAAATTCCAGGTGTTTTGATGATTCAAAAGTTTGAAAGAGGAAATAGATCCCCCAATTTTTCAATAAGTCAGCTGTACAGCCAATTACCTGAAAATGAAGATTAGATAACATGTAAATTTAGAGCATTTTAGGTCTTTCTGAAGGGAGGTAGGGAAAAAACACCAGAATTTATTCATAAATAACAGATAGAAAATGAATTACAGTTTTTTAAACATTTAGTCGGAGAAATTTCATACATTCTGTAAATTATACAATTGTAGAGAAAAGGTCATAGAAGGCATTGAAAATCTATGATTTTAGAAGTTTAGAATTCAAACAATTATGTTTGTCAAGAAATAGAATTATAATACATTATTTTCTGAAACTTAAGGAGCTGTGATAATCCTACATTTGTAAGTGATATGCATGTTTATATGTAGTATATATGCACATAGTATACATAACTACATATTTATGTGTACATTTTTAATATGATATAAACACTTATTAGTTCTGAAAGACATGAAAGTAATACAGAATGATGACCCCCTAGGGTACATCCAGAGAACATCTTTGTGTAGACCATATTTATGTCTTCTAGAACTAAAAGGTTCATGTTAGTTTTCAGGTTACTTTTCTCGGTAGTTAGAAATGAGTTCTTATGCTATGCCAGTTACCAAGGATGAACTTTAAAGTATTAACAAGCCCTTTATTTATTTATTTATTTTCCTCTAAATATAACCAAACTCTATTCTACATCTTCATGCATACAGTAAAAGGTAAAATTAATGTCAGGATTAAAAGTCATAGGATATGAATGAATGTATTTCTAGATTTAAAAAAATCTTAATATTTGATATATAACATTCTTCAAAAATAAATATAAATTTGGGAATTTAGATTTTAAAACATAATTTCATTTACCAAAGGTCCTGCCTCAGGGGAGGAGCCAAAATGATGGAGGAAAGGCAGTGACTTCCTTGAGCTCTCTACAAGACTCCACCAAATACTTTCAAATAATGCCATAAGTCAAATCTGAAGCAATGGAACCCACAAAAGGATAGGGTAAAGTAATTTTCCAGCCAAAGGAAACTTAGAACTTTGGCAGGAAAGGTCTATTATGCTAGGGTAAGGGTGGAGCAGAGCCCTGTGCAGGCCACATTGTGGTGATCTAGCCTGAGCCCCAGCCCCAGCTCCAGCCAAACAGGCCTTGAGAGCTTCTGAATCAGCTGTGGTAGCAGCTTCTTCTGGAACTCTGCCCATGGATGGTGAGGAGGTTGAGCGGTTGGCTGGGGGAGCTTACAGGAGTTTCTTTGCTAGCAATGAGGAAGAACTCTTTTGTTTTACCATGCTTGGATCCAGGTCAAAGTTTTGGGTGGTGGTTCAGGCAGGAGAGGGCATGGGCAAACTGGAGCCTGCAGCCACAGTGGAGCAGGATTTGTTACAGGTTGGAGTATGAGAAGTGGGAATGTGATTGCTTGCAGACCAGAGCACAAGCCAGGTGAGTGGGGAGCATGCATCTCCTTGGGTTGTATCACCTTGGAGGAACTAGGGACTTGCAAATTCCTGGAAGTATCATGGAGAATGGCTTCTCAACCCCACTGACAGTGCACCCTACACCCTGCAAGCAGTGCCCCACTTTAAGAAAGAGTTAAAAGTCAAGAAATCGGCTGGGAAAATGAGCAAACAGAAAAAAAAAATGCTGACCCTAGAAAATTTCTATGGTGACAAGGAAGATCAAAATATACCCTCAGAAGAAGATAACAAAGTCAAAGCTCCTACTTTCAAAGCTTCCAAGGAAAATATGAATTGGTTTCAGGCCATAGAAGTTCTCAGAAAGGACTTTGACAATAAAGTAAGAGAGGTAGAGGAAAAAATGGAAAGAGAAATTAGAGTGATAGAAGAAAATCATGAAAAAAAGTCAACAACTTGAAAAGCTGAACTGGCCAAATGGAAAAGGAGGTACAAAAGCTCTCTGAAGAAAATAATTCCTTAAACATTAGGATTGAACAAAAGAAAGCTAATACTCTATGAGAATTTTTTTTTTACTTATAAGGTATTTTATTTTTTCTGTTACATGTAAAGATAGTTCTCAACTTTTGTTTATACAAGCTTTACAATTTCAGATTTTTCTCCCTCCCCTCCCTCCCCCCTCCCCTTGACAGCAGGTAATCTGATATAGGTTATATCTTTATACATATACATATAGATATAGATATATCTATACACACACATATATATACACATAATAACATTAATCCTATTTCTGCATTAATCCTGTTATAAGAGAAAAAAATCAGAGAAGTAATGCAAAACCTCAAAATAGAAAAAAAACAAACAATAGCACCCAAAACAAAAGAAATAGTATGGTTCAATCAGCATCTATACTCCACAGTTCTCTCTCTTTTTTTTTTTCCTTGGATTTGGAGATCCTCTTCTATCATGAGTTCCCTGGAACTCTTATGTACCATTGCATTGGTGAGAAGAATATAGTCCATCACAGTAGGTCAACACTCAATGTTGATGATACTGTGTACAATGTTCTTCTGTTTCTACTCATCCCACTCATCATCAGCTCACATAAGACCCTCCAGGTTTCTCTGAACTCCTCCTGCTCATCATTTCTTACAGCACAATAGTATTCCATTGTATTCATACACTACAACTTGTCCAGCCATTCCCCAATTGATGGGCACCCCCTCAACTTCCAATTCCTTGCTACCATGTAAAGAGCAGCTATAAATATTTTTGTATATGTGGGTCCCTTTCCCCCTTCCATGATCTCTTTGGGAAAAAGACCCAAAAGTGGTATTGCTGGGTCAAAGGGTATGCACAGCTTTATCGCACTTTGGGCATAATTCCAAATTGCTCTCCAGAATGGTTGGATCAGTTCACAGCTCCACCAACAATGAATTAGTGTTCCAATTTTCCCACAGCTTCTCCAACATTTATTATCTTCTTTTTTTGTCATTTTAGCCAATCTGAACTCTATGAGAATTTAAGACACAATAAAGCAAAACCAAAAAAGTGAAAAAAAGAAGGCAATGTGAAATATCTTCTTGGAAAAACAACTGACCTGGAAAATAGATTCAGGAGAAATAATTTTAACATTATTGGACTACCTGAAAGCCATGATCAAAAAAAGAGTGTGGACATAATCTTTCAAGAAATTATCAGGGAAAATTGCCCTGGTATTCTAGAAGCAATAGGTCAAATAGAAATGGAAAGAATCCACAGGGGGACAGCTAAGTGGTGCAGTGAATAAAGCACCAGCCCTGGATTCAGGAATATCTGAGTTCAAATTCAGCCTCAGACACTTGACACTTACTAGCTGTGTGACCTCAGCCAAGTTACTTAACCCTCATTGCCAGTTCCCTGATTGGAATGATGCCACCTGCTGGAGACTTTCTGTAGAAAAGTTCCGCCATGAGGAGAAGGCCTCTGAGGGCAAGCCATGTGGTCAAGGTTCTTAGGGTCAGGAAGTGACGTTTGCTTGTGGGTACTGTCTATCAAGGCTACCAGCCAATCAACTTGAGGAGACTCCCATTTCTGGGAGGAGGACATGAAATAGGAAGGGGACGCTGGCAGAGGGGTTCTCTCTCTTTTGCTTCCTGACCTTGCCATGATGGGTCAGATGATAGGGTCTCTTGGAAATAGTTAGATTGTTAACTTTCTCTCTGATCCTAATACTCTGTAATAAATACTTAAACACTTAAATACTCTTGCTAAAGCTTATAATTTATTGGCAACCACTCATTAGCTTTTAGATAGTATAGCTAGAATTTTAGCCCCTTACACCCCACACACAAAAGAAATAATGCATCAATCAACATTCTGAAGACATTCCAAAATGAAAACTTCTAGGAATATTATGGCCAAATTCCAGAGCTCCCAAGTCAAGGAGAAAATATTGCAAGCAGTCAGAAAGAAACACTTCAAGTACTGTGGAGCCACAGTTAGGAAAACCCAAGATCTATCAGCTTCTACATTAAAGGATCAGAGGGCTTGGAATATGATATTCCTGAGGGCAAAGGAACTGGGCTTACAACAAAGAATCACCTACCCAGCAAAACTGATTGTAATCTTTCAGGGGACAAAATGGAATTTCAATGAAGGAGAGAAGTTTCAGGCATTCATGAAGAAAAAACCTGAGTTGAATAGAAAATTTGACTTTCAAATACAAGACCCTAGAGAACCATAAAAAGGAAAACAGAAAAGAAATCATAAAGGATATTAAAAGGTTAAAGTGTTTACATTCCTACATGAGAAGATGACACTTGTAACTCATAAGAACTTTTTCATTATTAGGGGAGGTTAATGGAGTACATTTACACATGTGAGATTTAAAATTGGATACTAGAGCATTAACCTCCCCTACTATTCCTTGAGCTTCTGTAAGTAAAATTGGTAATAAATGAACAGTATCCTCTGTCAATTGTAGGGAGACAGCCCCATCTGGAGCACAAGATATGGTTGCTCTAAGCTTGCAAAGGAGATCACGACCTAATAAATTTACAGGGGCATCAGGCATGAGTAAGAATGAATGTTCCACTGTTAAGGGCCCCATAGATACCATGAGAGGGTTCAATTTTGCCACTCTCTGGCTTTTTCCTGAGACTCCTACTATATTCAAAAATCCTACAGGTCTACACCCAGCGTATGGTTTGCTTACTAATACTGATTTAGAAGCTCCTGTGTCTAGCAGACAATCATAATAAGTCTCCCCCACTTTTAGGGTGACATGTGGTTCTTTACTCTGGGGAGGTGAATGGACTGGTACAAGGGCATTCAAAAAATCTGGATCTGGGAATATATGGCTTTCATTATCTATGTTCCATTCCTCCCCAAGACCCCATCATTCCTGCACCCTCTGCCTTTCTGTATTCCTCTGATAGGGTCTATTACTGGTTGTATTCCTCTGAAATGATCTATTTTTTTTAATTTCACCTGTAATTAGAATTTCTTCTCCAAGTCCTACATTCCCTCAATTCATGCCCCTCCTTACGACAGTAACAACACACTTTAGTGTCCTTGTTCCAGTGTTCACATGGCTGATGGTAACAACACACCTTAGTGCCCTTGTTCTGGTATTCACATGGCTGACTAGAAATTGCCGGTGCCAGAATACTCTGTTTAGGGTGATCTGGACCTTCCTCACATGAGTCAAAGACATAATTTGCAAGGTCCTTAATTCTATCAGCTGTGAAGTTCCTCCAATCTGGACATTGAGTTAGAAAATATTTGCGTACTTCTGGCAGTGAATTACAAATAAACATGTTGAGAATAATATAAGAATCTTTTAAATCAATTGGATCCAATCTGGTATATTGCCTGCCGGTCTCACAAAGCCTATCGTAAAATCTGCTTGGTCTTTCATTAGCCTCCTAAAATGTGCTCATAAATTTCATCCAGTTTTTGGGTTTTTTAGAGCATAATTCCATTCCCTTCAGAAGTGTTTCCCTAGTGTCTTTTAATCTTTGGAATTCCCTGTCATTATTATAATTCCACTCTGGATCCTTTAGAGGCCATTCCATATCGGACTTACCCTTCGCAACAAGGGCATTTCCTGCTGAGAAAATATCTGTAATCTCAGTTGGGGACAGTAAAGTTTCCATAAGGCAAGTAACACCAGCCCAAGTGTGTTGATATATATTAAATATAGTCCTTAACTGTAAAACTACAATGTTTGGATGTTTCTCAAAACTAGGGAAGATTACTTTCCACGAGCTCAAGTCAACTGGTGTAAAGGGGTTATATTTTCTAACCTTAATTGGGACTCCCTTTTTATTATGTTCTATAGCTTCCTGCAAGGGAAGTAGTTTCTGCTGATCTGATTCTAAAGACTGGCCAATACCTGTTTCTGAAGCTGGGTTACCTCCAGTAGGGGGAGCTATCTTAGCGTCTCCCTCGCCACGTGGTTCCTTCCACTTCACAACCATGATAATATCCATAATAAGAGTTATAGTCATGTTAACTATCATGAGTATGGTATTACAATTTATTTCAACTGCAGGCATAAAATTCCTACTAATATTAAACACATTTTCAGTGGAGACAGTTACACTCATACCATTATACCAAAAAGATTTTGCTATGTGAGTGAGGAAGAAACCGATAACACAATGAAGGAATACTGAATAAACTAGATGTCTAAATTTGGACAGTATGGTATCCCAACATGCTCCAATGTAAAAAAACGAAAAAACCAAAGGGAAAATGAGAAATTCAATCATATTTTAAACTGGACTGTCGTTTTCCTTTAAAACAAGGCTTTTAGAGGCTTAAAGTCATTAAGGAAGATTAGGCAAAGGGAAAGTCCATGTGGGGGGGGGGATTTGGAAAATCCACTGAATTAGCTGGCTTGTGGCCAAACTAGGGAGGGTGGGAGGGTCCTTAAGATGCTTTCCAGGGTCGCCAAACTGTGAGATTTAAAACTGGATACTAGAGCATTAACCTCCCTTTTTAACTTTTCCCTTATTTATCTCCCAGACTAGTAAATGGAAGAAGCCTCTGGTCTCTAGTTAGAGCTTTTATTGTTTGGAAATTACAAGGTGATGTTGATTAGAGGGATAGGAAAGTAGAAATACAAAACAAATAGTCTTAAGTCTAAGTTTAGTCTATATTCCATATAAAACTCACCAAAAACCCAAGGCCACCTTTGGTGGGGAGAGCTGAATCAAGCACATGCTGCTACAGCGAGCCAGGCCGAGTCCAACCTCCATCAGCCTCTGTGTGTGCAGCACTGCCAGCGAACAAGGAGAGCCGAAAAGAGCTCCCACTTCCATTCTCTCCTTGCCTTTTAAGCTTGCACGCTGGAAGTGGAGTGCTTAGCAGCCGGACTGGCATGTGTAGCCCATGCACAGCTGTTGGTCTCCCCCCTGAAAGGGTGGTCCTTCAAAAACTGGCATACTTTTTACCACACACAGAAGGCACAGGTATGAGTTGAATATTAAGGGATGATATCTTAAAAAAATAAAATTAAAGGCTGAGAGGAATGGACTGGGAGAAAGGGGAAGGGAGAGGTGGAATGGGGCAAAGTATCTCACATAAAAGAAGCAAGAAAAAGCTTATTGAGTAGGGAGAGGAAGATGGGGGAGGGTCTGGGGAGTGACTGAGCTGTGCTCTCATCAGAATTGGCTCAAAGAGTGAATAACATACACACTCAATTTGGTATAGAAATTTATCTTGTCCTTTAGGAAAGTAGGAGGGGAAGGGAATAAGGGGGGAGGGATGAAAGAAGGGAGGGCAGATTGGAAGAGAGGACAGTTAGAAGCAAAACACTTTTGATGAGGGATAGGGCGAAAGAAGATAGAAAATAGAGCAAATGTCATGTGGAGTGAATAGGAAGGAGGTAAATACAGTAAGCAAAAGCAATTGTGAAAAAAAATTTGAAGCAATTTTTTCTGATAGGCTTCAGTTCTCAAACATAAAGAGAACTGAGTCAAATTTGTTCAAATAGAAGCCATTCCGCAATTGATAGATGATCTAAAGACATCAATTTTTCAGATGAAATCAAAGGTACCTATAGATATATGAAAAAATGCTCTAACTCATTATTTATAGGAGAGATATTCAGGTCAAAACAATTCTGGGTACTACTTCATGCCTATTGGGTTGGATGATGGGATAGCATAGGAAGGTGACAGATGTTGTAGGGGATACACAGAAAATGAGACATTAATCCACTCTTAATACATTTTAAACTTATTCAAACATTCTGTAGAGCAGTTTGCAACTGTGGCCAAAGGGCTTTAGAACCATGCATATTCTTTGACCTGGTAATACCACTACTAGGTTGGAATCCAAAAAGAGATTAAAAAACAGCAACAAAAAGTTGAATTCAAAATTGGGGAGAAGCCCATCAATTTGGGAATTGTTGAACAAATTGTGGGATGAGATTGTGAAGGAACACTATTGTCCCTGAGCTGATGCAAAGTGAAATGTACTGTATACAAAATAACAGCAATATTTTAAGATGATCTGTTGTGAATGACTTAGTTATTTTCAGCAATACAATGATCCAAGACAACTCTGAAGGACTTGTGAAAACTGTAATCTTTCTACATAGAAAGAACTATTGGTGTCTAAATACAGATTGAAGCACAATTTTTTTATTAGTTAATTTTTCTTAATTTTTTGTCTGTTTTCTTGCACAACCTGAATGATGAGGAAATGTTTTGCATGACTACACATGTATAACTTATACTGAAGTGTTTGATGTCTTATGTGGTGGTGGGGAGGGAAGGAGGAAGAGAATTCAGAAAACAAAGTTTTAAAAATTGATGTTGAAATTTGTTTTTACATGTAATTTGGGGAAAATGACATTCTAAAATTCTTTTTAAAAATCCTTCCTCTTTTCTGCAACATTTTCAGAAATTATTTTACCTTAAGGCAATCCATATTTAAAAAAATAAGGTGATGATGCCCCCAATGGTTTAAAAATACCCTTTGTTTTTTCTCAGTGTTATATTGATTTTTTTAGTTCCAGAGAATATCGTTTTTTGAAAGTATAACTGGTTTGCCAGGTTCTAAGCCCTCTCTTGGTTTTGTATCCAGTCAGAGACATATCTCATGAATCCTCATCATTGTGTTTTATTAGTCAGCAAGAGAACACAATTAGTTCAAAGCAAAGACATTTTATGAAATGGTATAGTAAGAAAAGTGACAGCAGACTATTTCTCTTGTAACTGTCTCCCATGAATATACATATACAATTAAATGGAAAAATGAACCTGAAGATAGATAACAATTTATGGGTATACTCATAGAGTCAGTCAGATAGATGGTTGGAACTACAGTCAGGTGACCTGAGTTCAAATATGGCCTCAACAATTTAATATCTATGTGACTCCAGTCAAGATATTTAAATTCTGTCTTCTGTAAAATGGGCATAATATTAGCAAGTACCTCATAGAATTGTCATGAGAATCATATAATGAACTATTTGTATAGTGATTAGCATAGTACCTGATATGGGCAATTAATAAATGTTTGTTTCTTTCCTTCTTTCCTCTATAGGAACATATAGCCAGGATGTAGAGGGAGTCTTATGAAGGAAAGATAAGAGTACAGAAATAAGAACAACTCACACCTGTGATACCACAGGTCTGTCAATGACTTCTGTTCATGCTCCTATTTGGACGTTGAACTCTTTTAAGACTCTTTCTGGGAATGATACATCATCTCTCTTGCCTGATCCATCCTGACTTATTCTTGGCATTTCCACCTAATCAGCTTCAGTCAGAGTTTTTAGCTGATGGGCTAGTTCTTATAGACATTTGGTTTATCTTTCAATTTTATATTTCTGGTGTTGAATCACATTAGATTGTAAACTCCTATAATCTGACTTAGGAGTAGAAATACCTTAAGAATTCTATTTACCCCCCTTGAATCCAGAGCCCCATGGACACATTTTGAAAAAGGGCCAGGTCTGCCAAAGAAACTCAACAAGAGCTGTATGAGTCTGAGGAAATTTACTTTTCCTTAAGGCAAAGTCCCCTGTGTCTCTCATGCAAATTACCTGGTAGGGAAAAGGAAAGGAGAGAGACACACAGAGATAGAGAGACAGAGACAGAGAGACAGAGAGAAACAGAAACAGATACACAGATAGTTAGACAGAGACACAGACATAGAGACAGAGAGACTGAGAGAGACAAAGACAGAGAAACAGAGTGAGAAAGAAAAATAAACAGTCAGAGAGAGAGAGAAAGACAGAGACACACACAGAGAGAGAGACAGAGACAGAGACAGAGAGACAGAGACAGAGACAGACAGAGTCAGACACAGAGAGACAGAAACAGAGAGAGACTGAGAGACAGAGACAGACAGAAACAGGGAGACACAGAGAGAGACAGAGAGAAAGAGACTGAGACAGAGACAGAGATAAAGACAGAGACAGAGACAAACAAAAACAGACACAGTGATAGAAAGGAAGAAAAGGAGAGAGGAAGGAAGGAAGAATGTCAAGGCTATTTTCCTGAGCTTCAAATAATTTCTACCAAATTCTTATCCTTATTACAAAGGATAAAATACAGATAAGGAACTATATCTTTGTATCTACATATATATGTATATATGCATGCATGTATGCAAGTACATGTGTAGGTCTCCTAGGCTTTGAACTGCCCTAATTTTATCATTGCATATTAAATTACAATAAAGTAGAAGAGTTATTTTTGAGTAACAACTATATTTAGGGTACTGTGCTAGGTGCTTTGGGAATTAAAAGAAGTCCCTGACCTCATGAAATTAATAATCTAATAAGGATACTTATTTCTATATTCTTAATTTCTATTGTAGCATATTTCTGTATTGGGGTCATTTGCTTAGAAATTTAAATTATAAAAAGGCAGGGACATTTTATCTTCTTCTTAAATACATGGGTACACACACAGAACTTATCATAGTGCTATATCTTATATTATTTCCCATAGTTGTGTTTAAGGGAAGTTTTCTAAAATTTAATTTTGTTATTCTTCCTTAATATTTTTATTCTTTTATTAAAATATTTATTTCATTCTGAATTTATGAAATAAACAAGCATTTTTATAACATAGTAGAATAGAAGAAAGATGATAGTGCATGAAACTGCAAATCTATTATGTACAATTTTCTTTCCCTTTTAAATTTATAATAAAGTTAGTATGTAACTTTGTTTTCCTTTTATTCTTTACTCCCCACCCTAGAAGTGACAGCCATTAGACACAAATACATGCACACATATATTTAAAACTATTTTATAAATATGTTTTCCAGTTCTTTCTCTGGATGCAGATAATGCCTTTTTCATATCTTTTTTAGTTCATTTGGGTATTTATAATAACCAAATTACTTAGTCACTCAAAGTTGTTGTTAAAACAATATTGTTGTTGCTGTATACAATGTTCTCTTGGTTCTGATCATTTTGCTCTTCATTATTTCATGCAAGTCTATCCATATTTTTCTAAGATCATTGAGCTCATCATCATTTCTTGTAGTACAGTAGTATTCCATCACCACCATATACCAAAACTTTTCTTGTGGGGGGTGGGGGAGGGTGGGAGATTTAGCCATTCACCAATTGACAGGCATCCCTACAATTTTCAGTTCTTTGCCAATATAAAAAAGCTGCTAGAAATATTTTTAGAACATATAGGTTCTGTTCATTTTTACGTAATTATCTTGGGAAACAGACCTAGTAGTAGCATTGCTGGGTCAAAGGTTATAGGTAGTTTAATAACTCTTTGGGCATAATTCCAGATTGTTCTCCAAAATGGTTAGATCAATTCACAGTTCCACTAACAGTGAATTAGTGTCCACATTTTTCCACATCCCTTCCAACATTTATTACTTTCCCTTTCAATCATTTTAAGCCAATCTGAAAGGTATAAAGTGATATCTCAAGGTTGTTTTAATTTCCATTTTGTTAATGAATAATAGTGTTCTTCTTTTATAAAAGTAATGTGTTTGAAGATATAGAAGTTGTGTTTAATAGATTTCTGGATAATGAAAGGGTAGAAGGGATAACTGACTCATTCTATGACAAAATTCACTGAAGTAATTTGTTTTCCCTGACTAAGCATATTTTATAAGAGTTTTGTTTTTCTTTATTTTTTAGTGTTGGGGGGGTGAAGAGAAAAAATAATTCTTACTAATTTAAAACAAAAAATAATTATGAGATCTCTAAGAATGACATTCATAAACTATAACCTGTTTAGAGGAGAGTAAGCAACATGGTAAAAGTTCTGAAAATTGGATGCTGATATGAAGTTCATAAAGCTGAGGACATCTTTATTTTGCAGAAAAGGAAGTGGGGAAGAGGTAGAATTCAGGAAGGGGTGGGTATGGGAAATGCCTGGATTTGCTTATGTTATTTATTTATTTAATTTTTTATTCATTCATTCATTCATTCATTTATTTATTTGTTTGTTTGTTAGTTTTTTGGCAGGGCAATGGGGGTTAAGTGACTTGCCCAGGGTCACACAGCTAGTAAGTGCCAAGTGTCTGAGGTCGGATTTAAACTCAGGTCTTCCTGAATCCAAGGCCAGTGCTCTATCCACTGTGCCACCTAGCTTCCCCCTTGCTTATGTTATTTAATAAGATGGCAAGTTATATATTTGTTCAGGAAGGACCAGCAGTTCTGATGTGAGGACTTTCAAAGCCCTCTTCAGAGATGTTCATGCATCTTTGGATTCTTCCTTTCACTGAACTCTCAATTGTGGCTCTAAGAAGTTGTAGTATGATCAGTTGTCACACCCCAGAAAACCATAATGGTAGGCTGGCTCAACAAGGTTGATAGTGATTGATAAGTTCCAATTCCATTGGTGAGTAAGGGGAATGTTTACCCCAAGCATGTAAAACTTCCTCTCATTGAATGGACATATGAGAATGATTTTTTTGTAATGGGCATGCAGGTTCCTGAAGCAGGTGCTGTGGAGTGCATAGACCTTTGTTAGACATCTAAAATGAATAATTTTTTGTGCTGTCACTGGACTTTGATGACTCTGGAAGAGAGAGTGAGGCTGATGACTTTGTGCAGCTCTAACTCAGTGAAATCCAGTTCATATGCAAGTTAAGATAGCACCTCATGCTGTCATTGGTCCTCCTTGAAAACAAAGGACAAAGACCAACAACACAATGTATACATATCAGTTGTTTGTAAGCATATATAAGAGCATTTTTTTCATCAGATGAAGACTTATAAAGTCTCTTCAGATTCTAAGGTTCTATGGGAAGAGCTTCCCTTTCTAATCAAGTTACCTTGTGAGGTCGTCATAGCCATTAAATCTTTCAATAGGGATATGTTATAGAGTGGAATGGTTTCCATCTCCAGTAGAGCAAACTGGAGTAGATATTCTTCTTTCACTTGTCACAGAAGGCTTTCTTGCTAAACTGAACTAAATCCAGTGATTCTAGCTTCCAAATGAGGGTAGAAATGGCTTGATGGAAAAAAGACAACACAGCAAAAATTTTAAATGCCATATCATCAAGCACTTGTAATACAATCTAGAGGGAAGATGAATTCTCTTCAGTTCTGTGCCCCCAATACACCAAAGGACTTAAATGGACAGCAAATGTGTCTATGAACTGAGCACAATAATTAAGCTTTTACCATTTGATTTTTTTAGTTCACTTTTTTGTAATAAGTATAAATGGCTACCAGGTTTTTTTTTTTTTGGACTCTTCTGTCTGGTCACCTGCTGTATGGATTGCTTTCTCTTGTCATGTACATAATTTTTTTTTGGTGAGGCAATTGGGGTTAAGTGACTTGCCCAGGGTCACACAGGCAGAAAGAGTTAAGTGTCTGGGGCCAGATTTGAACTCAGGTCCTCCTGACTCTAGGGCTAGTATGCCATGCACTGCACCAACTAGCTGCCCACTTTATTGAGAAAAAAGTTACAGTGTTTTTATGATCAATTTGCCATAAAAGTTCTTTCCTTCCTTCCTTCCTGCCTTCTTTTTTTCTTTCATTCTTTCTCATTTTTCTTGGCAATGGTGTGTGTCTGTGGAGGGGAGGTACTTTTCAGAGGTATACATAATATTTCAGAAAAATACAAAACCTGTTCTCAATCAATAAATATTTAATAAGTGCTTTTGTGGTGGCCAATTCACCATGTTATATCAGACAAAATTCTCTCTTTCTGCATTGTTCCCGGAAATTGTTGTCTCCATGTCTTAAAACAATGTTTTAGTCTAACTACTTAAATTGTGTGGTTGCATTTCTCCCTTCAGTCTTAGAATGAGTTTGACCAGGCCTTTTGCATATACCATTTTACTTGAGAAGAAAATTAGACAGATTGGCTAAGGTTAGCACTTTTACTAAAACATTAATGACAAAATCAAATAGATTTTACAGCCACCAGGCACCTAGGTGCTGATAATTCATTCAACCATGCCTCCTTTCAATTTGGCTGAATAATGTTTTCTTATAAAGCACAATACCTTCACTATGCACATTTATAGATATGTTTTACTTTCCTAAGAGTAATGGTAGTGATTTGTGCTGGTTCAGCCACATGTGAAGTCATTGTAAAGATTTCACATTTTTTTAGGGTTTCCCAGATAGTATGCATTAATCTCTTCAAATTATTTCCTTCCTGTTGACCTACTATAACATAAAGCTTACCTGATTATATTCAATTAATTTTAAACTCTTTGTTCAATCTCTTCATAATTATTTCTGTAAACATTCAATAATCTACATGCAGAAGATGAGACAGGAATACAATTTGCACATGCTTGATTACCCACATTCAATTTGAGAAGGAATGATGTAAATGCTGCCTTCATTGGCAATTCAAACATGTTGCTCCCTGGGATTGTTTCAGTAGAGGCTTCTGTTTTCCTGAAAGTGTCGTGAGAACTGCAGCCATACACTGTTACTCAACCAAATTCAATAACTGTATTCAATTGAAGTTGAGCAACCATATAAAAACACTTTCTACCTAGGTGCACCATAAAAAGTAGTCATATGACCATTTTAGTCCTTCTAGACATTGAGACAGTTGATGTTGAAGTGACTTCCAGTCAATTTAAGATGGAAGCTGCTGAATGTCAATAGTTATTTCATTGCAGTTAGAGAAACTGAAAACCAAGGGAAGGTTTAAGAAAATTAGAAGAAGGTTAAGTTTCTATTTCATTCCTTAAGCACCCATGTACAGATGAATCTTTCTTCCTTTTTTAGGTCTGCACAGGCATTGCAGACACACATGATGCCTGCCTGACTGTCCATAGACCACCAGTAAGTCAGATCTTGTCCAGGTACTTTCTTTCTCTTGATATTTCCAAATGGTTTAAGTTGTAAAACCACCATAACATAATGGATAGGGTGTTGAGCCTCAGAGTCAGGAAGACCATAGTTCAAGAACTGATTCTGACACATATCAACTGTGTGGCCATAGGCAAATTGTTTAGTTGGATAATAGCTAATGCCCCACAACCATTCCACTTTTAATTTCTCTTAGCTCCACTACTGGGAAGCCCTAGAAGCTAGATAATAGCAAATTTCAAGATGTAGTTCAGAATAGCCTGGATAATTAATTCACAGGTTGAAAGCTGAGCTTGTGGGCTTTTCCCTTTTGTACATGGACTAGGTCATCAGTTCTTGTGGCTTTTTAGCCAATAAAAGAACTCTAATAGTTCAAGCCCTTTAGTCTTACCTGGGTAAAAGTAGGTTCCCAGAAACTTTTGACATGGTAATTGGGACCAGGAATGGTGACTTTAACTATATTCCCTGACTTCCTTATCTGTAAAATGTGGCAAACAGGGTTTAATAACTTCCCACAGTCACATAGCTAGTGCCTGAGGCCAGATTTGAACTTGGAAAGATGGGTCTTCCTGACTTGAGGCCCAGTACCCTATCCACTGTCCCACCTAATTACCCTCTTGTTACCTTAAGTTTACACAATTTAAATACTTGGTATTTCTCTGTCTTTTAATTTGTCTTTCCTAATGATTAAGTAGCTATATTTCAGGATGAAAAATATTCTCAGTAAATACAATTTTTATCTTTACTACTGAAAGAAACTTTTACCTCATCATTTAAAGATGTCCTCAGAAATGTTTTCATTACATTTATCCTATTACATTATCTCTTCACCTAATTTTTCCAATATGTATACTATTGTAATGATTGGAATGATGCCATCTACTGGACACTTACTATAGGAAAGCTCTGCCATGAGGAGAATGCCTCTGAGGCATGCCATGATTAGGACCCACATTTAGAATTTTTAATTACACAGTTTGGCTGACCACGAAGAGGAAAACTCAAAGTTCATCTTCTGATCTGTTCATCTTCTGATCTTCCTTTTGGGTAAGATTTCCCCTCCCCTGTCCCCTTAAATTGGAAAGTACTGCCAAGTATCGGCTGTTTTAAATTTCAAATGGATCTTTTAAACATCCTAAGTACCCCTTTTCTAGCTTTACCTTCACTAATTAGAGACGTTGGCCAGTTTGAATTTAATGAATATTTTTTTTTATTCCTCTTTTTGGTTTTGTGGGGCTTTGTGGTGTGGTATGGAGAATTTGGCATGCCCTGAATAATATTAGGATAAAGATGATTCCCCAGGATTCCCCATTAGGAAAGCTACTTATGGATTGGAATAAGGGAAAACTTAGACTACATAGAACCATGATAAGAGGTGAGCTTATCAGACTGTGTTTTATGTGGCATGAGGAATTATAGGAAGAATGGCCCAAATATGGGTCATTTGATCCCCAAACATTGAGGCATTTGCAAAGAACCCTAAGTGGATGTCCACCTGAACATTCACTTTATTGGGAAATCTGGGCCAGAGCAAGTGAAAATTATTATACTGAAAATATAAGACAAAGAAAATCCAGGCCCCAGTTTACATCTGAGTCTGCCTCCCAGACCGAAATTATAAATGATCTGACTAAATCCAGACCCCAACTTGAAGACAAGGGCTCTCAAACTGTAACAATAAACTGGCAGAAATTTCTAAGCCTACTTCAGGAGGCTAACGAAAGACCAAATAGATTTTGTGATAGACTTTTCAAGGCCACGAGACAGTACACCAGATTGGATCCAGTAGACCTAAGAAATTCCCATATTGTTCTCAACACATTTATTTATAATTCACTACCAGAAATTCGTAGATACTTTTTACAATGCCCAGACTGGAGGACTCTCACAGTAGATATGATTAAGGAACTTGCAAATTATGTTTTTGACTCACATGAGGAAAGTAAAGATGGCCCTAAACAGAGTATCCTGGTACTGGCACTTCCTGGTCATGATGTGAATCATTCTAAGCCTAAGCTTGAAGACATGGCCTCCCAAACCAAAATGCCCACTAATACAACTCAATCCAAACCTGAGATTGAATGCAAGGCCATTCAGACTGAAATTCCAAATGACCCAACTCCTATTCCCTCTCCCTCTGTTTCCTCCATGCCAAACAAACAAATAAAAAAAGAAAGAAATGATTCCCCTGTAGAGGAGACAGAGAAGGTAAAAATTTTTCCCCTTCAAGAGATCCTCACCCATGGTCAAAAAGGTACTATACGTAAACTCAGACAATACACACCTTTTACACCCAAGGATTTGGTTTTATGGGGACAAAAATTTTATGAGGATCCCACAGCAGTTATCAGGCAGTTTAGGGCAATTTTAAGAGCATATCAGCCAACTTGGAATGATGTTACTGACCTTATGGAAACAATATTGTCCCCAGGGGAAAGAGCAGATACAGTAGCTGCAGCAAACAGCCTGGAAGTCACAGGAAAGGTTGATATTGGGTGGCCTATTCAAGACTCTGACTGGGACCCCAATAACCCTAGGTATTTTGATATGTTGAAAGATGCAAAAGAAACATTGCTGAAGGCAATGGAATCCTGTATTAGAAAGACTGATAACTGGCAAAAATTTATAGATACAGTTCAGGGACCTGATGAGAGACCTAATAGATTCTATGACAGGCTGTGTAAGCACTCCAGGCAATATGTTGGACTAGACCCCCTTAGATGATAGAGACACCCATATTATCTGCTCTCATTTTGTAAACCAGTCCTTACCAGAAATTCGGAAATATTTTAAAAAGCAATGTCCTGGCTGGAATGGTTTGAGTCCTGACAGACTTAAAGAAAAAGCAACATATATTTATGAAGGAAATGAGAGAGAAGAAAGGAACAGACAGGACATTTTAGCTCCAGTACAGGAAACAACAAGGCAGCGAAACTGGACAATTGAAAATCGCTATCAACCCCCTAAACTTTGCGAGTACTGCAAAAAACAAGGAAACTTCTTGAGGGATTGTAGGACTAGAAAACAAGAACTTAAGAGGGCAGTGACTGAGAGCCTTGAGGAATTCTTTGGGGGAAATTGAAATAATTTTGGAAACTTTTATCAGAAAGGAAATAACCGAGGTAATTATAGGCCTTATTACAGGTAGAATCAAAATAGATTTAAATCTTTTCAGGGGGATACAGAGAGACAGTATCAGAATAACTGTAGACCCTATCAGGGAGGTACAGAAGGACAGAACCAGAATCAGGGTAACCATGGACTCCCTCAAAGGGGGGCACAGGATTGACAAGATAAAGGGGAGGGATGGAAAATAGATACTGAAAGCTATATATTCCCAGATCCAGATTTTTTGAATGCCCTTTTGCCAGTCCATTCACCTCCCCAGAGTAATGAGCCTCATGTGACCCTCAAAGTGGGAGACACTTACTATGATTGTCTGCTAGACACAGGAGCTTCTAGATCAGTATTAGTAAGCAAACCAGACCCTGGATGTAAAACTGTAGGATCTTTGAATGTGGTAAGAGTCTCAGGAAAAGTCCAAAGAGTGGCAAAATTAACCCCTTGATTGGTACCTATGGGGCACTTAACAGTGGAACCTTCGTTCTTACTTATGCCTGATGCCCCTGTAAATTTATTAGGTCATGATTTCCTTTGCAAGGTTAGAGCAACCATATCTTGTGCTCCAGGTGGGGCTGTCTCCCTACAATTGCCAGAGGATACTGTACATTTATTGCCACTTTTATTCCTTCTCTCCATGCCCTCTTCTTACATGAGGAATTTTGATATAGTGTGTAATTTAAAATTCTAAATGTGGGTCCTAATCTGTTCTCCCAGTTTTTGGGGAAACTGACTAAAATCACTGATAAAACGAGTTTAGGTTTTTAAGGGTTTATGGAAAGATAGTAAAAGAAGAGAAAGATTGAGAACAGAATTCCTGCAATCTGGCAATCCTATCTTTCCTCAACTCCTCTGTTTTCTTCTGCCACCACCACCACCACAGTGAAGTCAGGAACCCACACGAGAGACAGAGCTCTCTGTGCAGGCCCTCCTTCCTCCTTCCTGTCCCCTCCCAGAAAATGGCTCCTCAAGTTGATGGGCTGGTAGCCTTGATAGACAGTACCCATGAGCAAATGTCACTTCCTGACACCAAGGAAAAGATGCATGGCCTTGCCCTCAGAAGCATTCTCCTCATGGTTGAGCTTTCCTATAGCAAGTTTCCAGTAGGTGGTGTCATTTTAATCATTACAGTTATCCTCAGTTATGCAACATAACATGAATTTTTACCATCGTACTGTCTTTGGTGAAATTAATATGAGATTTATGAAGTATGGAAACATCATTTCAGAGACATAACTGACTCTTACAGTAAACTTGATGCGGGCCCAGGAGAGAATATATATGCAACAAGAGGAGAGACAGGTACAAGTAAGTCCATGGTTTGCTTATGATGGCAACTATATAGAGCACAATTGCTAGACACAGTCCAGTTCCTTCCCCTCTCCCTCCTAAAATAACCTAATTTAACTGAACTTGTTTTCTTTTTGTCTCACTCAGTCTAATCACCTGTGGCCTAGCACAATCACTGGCTGTCTCAAAACCATGAGATATGGTATGATAATCTTTCCATAACATTTTTCAGGTGTCATGAACACATACTAAATTTGGCTTTGATCTAGACACATGATGGTAAGAAGTGTTATAGATTGCATAACTTCCTCATGTAATTGAATGTATTAATTTGATCATTGACAATGCTATGCTAAGGTTTAGTAAAATCCAGCAATTCAAACAGTTTAAGAAGAGAATCCAGCTTTCTAGACCAGAGTCCAAAATCCAGTTTTCCAGATCAGGGTCCAGAGTCGGGATCCCAGTTTTCTGGACCAGAGTCCAGTTTCCTCCTGATGACGTCGTACCACTCCAAGAAGACAAGAGAACTCAAAGACTTTATATGAACAGTTTTGTTTTGTTGATTTTGTTTTCTCCTTCTGTTATTATATACTTGCAGAGGCCCTCCATCTGCAAGACCAATGTCAAAGCATCGCATCTATGAGGGACCGCCCCTCTAGACAAAACTTTTTTCTCTCCCTTTTCTATATTGTTATTCACATATTGTTAGTTAGCATAGGATATTATTTTTGGTTGTTTCATTGAGGAAACTCATTCGTTTTTCAAATGAAACAAAAGAAGGGACTGTAATGGTTGGAATGGTGCCACCTACTGGAGACTTACTATAGGAAAGCTCCACCGTGAGGAGAATGGCTCTGAGGGCAAGGCAATGTGGCTTTTCCTTGGCATCAGGAAGTGATATTTGCTCATGGGTACTGTCTATCAAGGCTACCAGCCCATCAACTTGAGGAGCCTCCCATTTTCTGGGAGGGGACAGGAAAGAGGAAGGATGGCCTGCGCGGAGAGCTCTGTCTCTCATGTGGGTTCCTGACTTCACTGTGGTGGTGGTAGTGGCAGAGGAAAACAGAGGAGTTGGGAAAGATAGGATTGCCAGTTTGCAGGTATTCTGTTCTCAATCTTTCTCTTCTTTTACTATCTTTCCATAAACCCTTAAAAACCTAAACTCGTTTTATCAGTGATTTTAGTCAGTTTCCCCAAAAACTGGGAGAACAGATTAGGACCCACATTTAGAATTTTAAATTACACACTATATCAAAATTCCTCATGTAAGAAGAGGGCATGGAGAGAAGGAATAGAATTGGGAAATATATAGTGTGTCCCCAAAGTCATAGTGCAGTTTTAAATGTTGATAGCTTAAATCTACACCATGAATTTTGACATACCTTGCATAATTGGGGATTGGTCTATTTATTTAAGTTGTTGTGGTTACTGTAATGTTTATTATATTTCAGATATTTATATATATAATTAATCAACAAATACATATATATTTATATGCATGCACATATATTTATGTATACATTGATAAGTCAAAGAACTCAAAAGCATATAGACGTTAGAAAAGGTAGAATACTACTAAACCCATTACTCTTTTAATGATGACAATTGCTCAAAAACACTTGCAGTGGGTTTTAAGAAGTACAGTATACTCCTAAAATTCTTCTCCACCAGAAAATATTATACACACATATACATACACACACATACACACACACACACACATATATATATATATATATGTATATATGTGTGTATATATATATAATTTTTTTTGACTGGGTAATGAGAGTTAAGTTACTTGCCCAGGGTCATGCAGCTAGTAACTGTCAAGTGTCTGAGGTCAGATTTGAACTCAGGTCCTCCTGAACTGAATCCAGGGCCAATGCTTTATCCACTATGCCACCTAGCTGCCCCTATCCACTGTGCTACCTAGCTGTCCCAAGTTAGTATAATTTTTATTGCTAATTTTTTTAGAACACAGTTGATTCCTAGTGAATAATACCCAATAGTAATTTCCCATTAAAAGTATTCAAGCAAGGGGGCAGCTAGGTGGCACAGTAGATAAAGCACCAGTCCTGGATTCAGGAAGACCTGAGTTCAGATCTGGCCTCAGACATTTGACACTTACTAGCTCTGTGACCCTGGGCAAGTCACTTAACCCTCAATGCCCTGCCCCCCAAAAAAGTATTCAAGGAAAATAAAATAGGATAGTGATTTCGATTGACAATACCAATAACTTTTTCACTTTTGAAGTTCATTATTTTATCAGAAAGGAAGTCCAGGCAAGTAAATAAACATTTACTAAGTGCATAATATGCATCAGACACTATGCTAAGACCTGGTGATGTAAAAAAAGGCAAAATAAAATTCTAGTACTTGCTCAGAAACTCACAATCTAATGGGGAAGACATTATAGAGAGAATCTTGTATAAACTACATACATTGAGAATAAACTAGAGATAATCACAGAGAGAAAGGCAGATCAAGATAGACTTCTTGTAGGATATGGAGTTTTAGCTTGTACTTGAATGAAGCCGGTAGAGCCAGAAGATGAAGATGAATGAAAGACAATTCCAGGCTTAGATAGACAGTGAAAAAAATTAAAAAATAATTAAAGAAAAGATAGTGAAAATTGACAATCAAGAGTAGAGTGTCCTCCAGAAAAATAACAAGGACAGTGTCACTGCATCATAGAGTACATGGAAAGTTGTAAAGTTTAAAAAAACTAGGAAAGGAGGGAGGGACCAGGTAATGAAGGGCTCTCAGAGCCAAACAAACAATTTTCGATTTAATCTTGGAGGCCTCAAGGAGCCATTAGTATCTCTTGAATGACAGGGAATGTGGGGCATAGTTAGATCTGCCCTTACAGAAGATCAAGTTGACATATAAGTGGACTATGTAGGATTGGAATAGAGGGAAATTTGAGGCAAACAGAAAAAAACAACAACATTAAAATATGTCAGGTATGAAGAGTTGAGATTCTGCACCTGGGTGGTAGTAGTGTGGTGGTAGTAGAGAAGGCAGGTACATGTGAGTAATGTTGTGAATGTATAATTGAGAGTGTCCGCCAGCTTATTGAACAGGGAGTGAGAAATTAGACAAGATGACACAGTTTGAAAGCATGGGAGGACAGTTATACTATTGACAGTGTCAGGAAAGTTAGAAAGAGAGGAGAGCTTGTGAGGCTAAGGAAATTAGTTCAGTTTTGAAAAAAAATGCCTCTTAAGAACTTGAATACCTATGTATCAAATTCACTTATCTGTGAACTTCTGTAAGTACAATAGAGATGTGGCAATCACTTTTATAGTAAGTACGTTAATAAACAATAAACAGAAAATATCCTGAAGCAGAACTTCCCCTTATTGTTCTTTCTATCTACTCTTTCGTGCATAGATAGTACATTTATAGATATCACAAATGGGATTTTTGTATTGTTTGGAATTTAGGATCTGATGGTATCAGACTCTCTTCCATCTCTAAGCTGCTCTGTTTTTATGCTCCTGGGACATTTGTTTTCTGATACACTGGCTTTTACACAAATCAAACCATATCATCTTCTAACATTTGTCTCAAAAGATTTGTTATTTCATCTTGTCCAGTTTACTCTATCCATTACTAAAAACTATGAGCCCTCCTTATAACACTTTTTATAAATTTAATTTGACCCCAAATTTCACTTTCTGGTGGCCAATCAGTTGGTGATAAGTATCTCAGCCAAATGAATACTATACCTAATTTGAAGCTCTAACATTAGCTAACTTATCTTTGAATACTTTTCATGGCAACCTCACATAAACACCATGAACCCACACTGATTTAATGGTATTATCATTTAATCTGAGTACTTACTCTTGAAGTTGATTTATGGACAAAGTTAGATTTCCTGGGGGAGCTTTCATCTGTCAATTGATGTGAAAAATCAGCCATTTCCTAGATTTGTGGCTAATCTTGATTTTTAAAAGCACATCTGTATTTAAAAATTCAAGACAATCTCTGTGAAATACCACCTATTAGCAGGTTAACTGTGACGTTAGGAACTACTGTGTTGGCACAAGTGCACTCGAATAATAAAGATATCCTGAAAACAAGCAAAAGTGGGATTGTAAAAGCCTACTGCTTAATGACCTGTGTAACATTTGCCAGATAATAATTGGATTTTTCATGTATGGAAATATTACTCATTGAATCCTGTATCTTTCTTACTTGCTCATATTATAAACTATCAGTTTGCAGAGAAGTTCTACAGCTAAAATGGAGGGGGGAGTACATTTCAAGGAGGATGGGAAAAAAAAAAACATAACAAGAAGGGGAGCCTGTTTCTATTGCCATTATATCAAGCTCCTAAACAGTAAATAATTATGAGAAAGCAGCTCATATATACCACATCTTTACTGATGTGACTATATTAATGAACTGTAAAATCATACTTTTAAATTTGGAGTTTAGAATTAGATCTGTCCTGCTTTTCGTGGAAAGGAAATTTTAAGAGCCTGTTCATGATTCTCCTAGTTGTTAATGCCTGCATCCTGAAATCATTTGTCTTTATTTTATCTCTTTCTTCTATTTGCATATCTGTGAACATTGTGCATACTCTCATTCCAGTAGAATTTAAACTGCTTCAGGGAAGAGATTGACACATTTTGGTATTGTTTTCCCAGGACCTGGAACACCTTGAAGGTTGAAGTGCTTGGAACAAAGTAGGAACTTACTAAGTGCACATTTATTGATCATCACTTCAACTATGCCCATATCTTTTATATAGAGGTAATTGCAAAAAGGATCATACTGGATTCTAGCATTTATGAGAAGCAGTAATTTGATGACACCGAAAAGAATCACAAAGGAACTAGTATTAAAAATGAAAGATTTGGAAAGTGTGATACTTCCTGATATCCAGAAAAGTGCAATTAAGTTGGTGATATGTAGGGAACAGAAAAGTCAGTTCTTCCTGAGGACAATGAGAAACTAAGTGAGAAATGCTTACATTCCTGCAGGATGAGAATAAAGTCATATCGATATCTGGTTTATTAGGTTTTGGTTCTTAATTGGTGGTTTGAACCCCTCAGGGTAAGCAAGGAAGTATAGGAGGGGAAATTAGAGCGAATAGAAATGCCAAACTCACATAACTATGTGAAGCCAGGAACAAAAGCTTAACTTTTGAGGATAGCATCCTTTCCACCCCCCCTCCTCGACATTATAAACCTCTACTGACATCTTGTTCAATGCTGTCAACATGATCACATCATTATTCTCAATTTCACATTATCTGCAGAATAGAAACAATTTTGTTCTGTGATGTGAGTGGAGGGAGTGATGAAAAAATGATAAGGAGGCTTCAAGAATTACTGATGAAAAAATTACAGTATGGAATGAGAACCACTGATCCAAGAGAAATTAGAAGCTGCTTTTTGTCAGAAATTCACATAATCATTGACACATTCAAGTCAACTCTCCCCTAAATTCTAAAATCAAATGAATTTGGAGTACTTGAAGGTTATATCAGGGTAATTAAAGTTCTTTTAGGTAATACCAAGATAATAAAAAAACCTCAAATGCAGGTCCAGTGGTGGACTGTGGCCATTATAAAAGCCTAATTTCCAGAAGGTAGACCTCCATAGGGATATGACATATTAATAAGTGCTCATATGTGATCTCATTATAGTTATTGTATGTTATAATTAAGTATGTAATTATATATGTATATAATATCTATATCCATACATTCCTATAAGTACACATTATTTGACCAAATCTTGAAATCAAGAGCTAATTTTTGTAGAGTTTCACAACCACCATTATGGAAGAAGTAACACATCATCAAAGAAATAGGTTTTTCAAGTAATATGCACATTCAATTACTTTTTCTTTCTTCCCATTTTTGGCATAGATTTGTTCATCTTATTAAAAAGTGCCAGGCTGCATGTGGTTCTACATATGGGTGATAGGATAGAAAAGCCATGTTTAGCCTTACCAACTAAATGGAGGAGTATAGCAGAAACTATGATGGCTGCATACTGGCTTTGTAAGTGTATTCTAGTATGCAGGGTAGGTGTGGGCCAGAGACCAAAAAACACCCACCCCAGCCCATAAACTGCCCAGCAAATTTGAGGGGAGTGTAATTCACTTTTTATTATACAGGAATTATAATCTACTTGTGTGTTCCAAGTCTCCTGGCTTAAGAGAAATTTTCAGAAGGCCCTTTCTGTCCTGTATGGGTCACATTTTACTTCAGGGATAGGGTATATTTACTTCTCATTTGCCATCCCAAGCATTGACTTCGTGTACTGTTTGCTTATCACATGGAACTGGCAGCCTGACAGTTATCTTGCAAACTGCAGGTAGTGGCACATTTCTAAAGGAGTTACACACACATATGTGTGTATGCATTTTATGTATGTATGTATAACTTAATATTGTACATGACTATTTTATTATTAGTTAGTGGATGGCAAGCTTAAGTCAATTACTTAGTTGCTTAGGATATGGTGTTGGCCACAAATTTGGATTAAAAATTGTAAGAACTTTCATAATTTTGCATCCTATAATTATAATTCAGATGTTTTAGTACTGATGTCAATTAATATATTTAGTACTGCAACAATAAAATTTTCACTGTTCAACTACCATGATTATAGAAATTTGTTATGAAAAGAAAAAGGAGGGACATGGCTATGAAAATACCAAGATTAACCCTCCAAAGGCACAGACTAACCTGATGCAAGGGAAACAAAAACATCTTTCTTAGCTCTGTTTGATTCCAGGCAAGAGTCATAGTTAACAGCCAATCACATAGCAAAGTTCTACATTATTCACAGGAAATCAAACCCAGGCTCAGAATTTAATGGGTTGGGAAATTTCCCTGGTCAGACAGGAAATAGCACAATGGGAAAGAGTCAAGACGGTTCTAACTTAACCTATATAAGATCATCCCCTCAAATTTCTGAGACAGATTTCCACCTGTATGTAACAGCTTTCTATAACTGTTCTCTCCCTTTGGGTAGCACATGACATTTGCCTTGAATGGTCAACTACTGAATCAGTAACAATTCAGATAATCATACCTGAAATGAAAACAGAGTAATGTCAGAGTACAGTCCCAAGAGTTTTTCCTCAAATAGCAGAATTTGCCTAAACACAGCTTAGGATTAGCTTATTATTTTTATTCCTCATGTAACAATAACTGTTAATAATGAGTTAATAAGTACATCTCATTTTACCCTTCATGTAAAAATAATGAACACATTCTGGAGTTTTACAAATATGCTGACTACATGCTAGTTTACTCAAAACACCAGAAAATGCTGACTCCACTAAGCCTCCAATCTATACTGCCTGCCAGTTAATCTTTGGCTCTCTACCGCCTCCCCTGCCCAAAAGAAATCTTTGAACTTAACCTATTGTTACTAAGTTGGCTGAAAGATGTGCCTTCAACACACACTATTAACAGTTACAAATTCATAATTTTCGTGACAGCCAAATAATCTGTCAAATAATACTCACTTTTTTTTACTATAAGCAAACTTGTGAGTCCCCCCACTTTGACTGGGAGAGGCCCTAGGTTGTTAAACTTCATTACTTTAACATTTTACAACATGTGATCAGCAGGGATGATAGGATCTTATAACTCTGAATGCATAGAAAATCCTAAAAACTTCACATATAAGAACAATTTTAAAAGTTCTTGCTACTTTCCCCCCAAAGGGCCTTATTTTTGTAATCCATTTTAAATCACAATATACCTTGTTGAATATTTAATAGTTTTCTAACATATTATGACATTCAAATTAAATATAGAGTTCTTATATTTAATAAAATAATAGTGTTTTTGTGGCCTGATACCAATTCATATTTTTCTTGGATGTAGGAGATTTGACTTTGTTATCTTTTTTTTTTTCTTAAATAAAAGGTTTATTCACTCCAGGATCAGTGTGGTTGTTCAGTCAAAGAGACCAAAGCCCATGTCATCACTGGACTCTTCTGACTCCTTCTTTTCTTCCTTCTTCTCTGCAGCAGCAGGGGCAGCACCAGCAGCAGCTGGGGCAGCAGAGCCAGTACTGGCAACAATAGCGATGGCACTACTGGAGGGCATGGAGGCCACCTTACTGCTCCCCTGTGCAATCACAACCTCAGTATTCTTGCCGCTCAGCTCGCCAATGATCTTCTTCAGGCAATGATCTTCTTCCGCGTTGGTCTCGATGCCCATGTTGTCTAGAATCTTCTTCAAGTCCTTGGAGTTGGGGTAAATCATTGCTGTGGAGGACAGCGAGGCGGTAGGCAGTCACATAGCACATGTCAGCGGTCTAGGCTCTACTCGGCTCTGGTCAGGAGGTTGTGACCTGGCGCTGCAGGATCTGCGGGAGCAGTGGGGCCCACTGTGAGTCCAACCACAGTGGCATCAAGGCTGCAATGAGTTCATTATCTTCTGAGGGTATATTTTGATCTTCCTTGTCACCATATAAACTTTCTAGGGTCAGCTTTTTTTTTTCTGTTTCTTCATTTTCCAATCCTATTTCTTGACTTTTAACTCTTTGTTTTGTTGTTGTTATTGTTGTTGTTGTTTTGTTTTGTTTTGTTTTTTTGGTTGCTCGATTGGGGTTAAGTGACTTGCCCATGATCACATAGCTAGTAAGTGTCAAGGGTCTCAGACCAGATTTGAACTCAGGTCCTACTGAATCCAAGGTCAGTGTTCTATCCACTGTAGCACCCAGCTGCCCCTAACTCTTTGTTTAATTGGTACACTGCTTCCAGGGTAGAAGGCCCACTGTCCCAACTTCAAGGAGTTTGAGCAGCCATTTTCTGAGAATTTGTAACTCCCTAATTCTTCCAAGGTGTTATGATTTAAGGAGAGGTATCTTTACTATTCTCCTGGCCTGTCCTATGGTCTGCAAGCAACCATAGGCCTGTTTTTCTGCTCTAGAACTATGAATAGATTGCTGCTCCACTGTGGCCACAAGCTCTTGTGTACTTTTGCTCCTCCCCTGCCCTTTGACTGCCATGCCACCCAAGACTGTGACCTGGATCTGAGTATGGACAAAACAACAGGGTCCTGACTCAGTGCTAGCAAAGAGACCCCTGTATTCTCCTTCTGGCCAAATGTTCAACACCTTTACCATCTGTGGGCTGAGTTCCAGAAGTAGTTGCTATCCCTGCTGATTCAGAGGCTTCTGATGCCTGCTCCTGGTTTGCTTGGGCTGGTTCTGTGCTGTTGTGTCATGCGTTGGGCTACATTCAACTCTCACCCCTGTACAACAGATCTTTCCTGCCGACCTTCTAAGTTGTAGTTAGCTGGAAAATGATTTCACCGTGTCCTTTTGTGGGTTCTGCTCCTCCAGGAATCATCTCATGGCATTATTTGAAGGTATTTGGAGGGGTATTGGGGAGAGTTTAGGCAAGTCACTGCCTTTCCTCCACCAAGATGGCTGGTATTCTAAAGAAATTAGAATTCTAAAGAAATTAGGGAATGTTGAAGTTAGAGGAGGTCCAAGATTGTTTACTTAAAAGGCAAAACATTGATATATAATAGCAAGAGTAGGGTTGCACGAGACAGTATAACTACTTAAAGATCAAAGAAGAAAGAAAGAGAAATGATTTTATCATTAGAGTACATTGCAGGTAATAGTATTAGAATCAAAACATTTTAGGGGAAGTCAGACCAGGAAGAATGGATTATGCAAAAGAATGAAATTAAAAGCTACAAAATTTTGTAGCTGTAAGGGGCTAAAATTCTAGCTATGATGTCTAAAATCTAATGAGTGGTCACCTTAAATTAGAAACCATATACCACCAATCTTTGGGCATTAAGTATTTATTAAAGTATATTAGGGTTTAGTAAAGAGAAACATGTGGCTAAAGTATCTGCACAAATCAGGACCCAAAAGACCCGCTAGCTCCTCAGCTTCTCCCAGAGGACTCTTGTGAAACTGAGAAACAGAGCCATCCACACACACAGCTCCAAGCTAATTGGTTGGTAGCTCTGATTGACAGGTCCCACGGGCGGTTCTATAGATGTAACTTCCAGAATCTAAAGTGACATGGTTTCTAAATCACATGCTTTCTCCTCATGGTGGAGCTTCCTTGAAATATCTTTCCCAGCAGAGGATATCATTCCAATTCTCACATAGCTAAAGATACAAAATCCCTGTGAGCAGGAAAAATGGAATTTATCTGAAGAGAGTCATATGGAATTTATAGAAATCCATATCAAATTCATGAAGCAACTTTTTAAAGTATGAAAGATAGAAGCAAATTCATGTAATAATCAATAAAAGAGTGCATCATGATCTTCTAAAAATAGTGTCAGAAATGACAAATCTGCATGCACTTTCCAGTCCAAGCTAGCACTGTTACTATTGATGAAAATAGCAATCAATATACACACTTAGTGAAAGGATCCAACATAAGACCTGTCCAGACCATAAAAGGCCATGATAGTACTGCCAGAAGCACATAGAGGCTGGCAATAAAACAGTCTCAATTCAGGGTGTAAGACTAAAATAATGTGCAAAAGAATATACAAAGGCAAAGAGCTATTTTCATTCCTGGGATGCCTAACACAGAAACTCAGACAAGTAACCCCCAAACACCTACAAACAAACATTTAAAAAAGACAGTATGTTTGTAAAATCAATTCCCAATTCCAGAAGAAATGAAGGAATATTTTTTTAAGTTTAAAATATCAAAGAGAGTACTAGACAAAAACATGAAAATAATTAGAGATTTCCTGGAAAGTTATCAAAAGTTAATTAAGGGGCAGCAAGTTGGCACCCTGGATAAAGCAATGGCTCTGGATTCAGGAGGACCTGATTTCAAATCCAGCCTAAGACACTTGACACTTACTAGCTGTGTAACCCTGGGCTAGTAACTTAACCCTCGTTGCCCCACAAAATAGTTAATTAATAGCTTAGTACAAGAATATTAAAAAGTTACTCACATCACAGTTTCCTTCAATATTAAAATAAACAAGTTAATGATGACTCTACAATATAACAAGAAATCTTTTAAATATATTTTTTTAATTTAGGGGAATAATGCATCTAGTGTAAAAAAGAATGAATCTAGAACAAGTTCAAAGTGACATAATTAAAGTATAATTAAATTACCTGAAATCCATGACCAAAAAAAGAAGCCTAGACAGTATATTTTATGAACTCATCAAAGACATGTGCCCAGAATATTAGCACAAGAGGTCAAAGTCCTAATAGAAATAATTACTAATAACTCCCTTGGGGGAAAAAA
This sequence comes from Dromiciops gliroides, assembly GCF_019393635.1. Taxonomy (NCBI): domain Eukaryota; kingdom Metazoa; phylum Chordata; class Mammalia; order Microbiotheria; family Microbiotheriidae; genus Dromiciops; species Dromiciops gliroides. The sequence goes on from NC_057863.1 coordinate 163,989,587, forward strand.
TATAAATGCCAAGGAAAGTACTAGAAAAATCTAAAGAATTCAAGAAGGGACTACAGTCAGGGTCATACAATATTTAGCAATTACCACCATAAAAGGGTTGAAATCATGGATCACAATATTTTAAAAGGCAAAAGATAATAGCTTTACATGTAAGAATCCCTTATCTACAAAACTAAATATATTTCTACAGGGGAAATAAATGGACTTTTAGTAAAATAGTGGACTTACAAAAAGTTTTGATGAAAAAGCTAGAGTTGAATAGAATTGGAAATAAAAATCAAGTCAAAAGAATCATAAAAAATGCAAACACAATTCAATATATCAGAAGGAATTTTAAAACAATTAACTTATTATAATTTAACACGTGGATAAGAGGAGGTAGTGATATGAGTATAATTTTAGAAGAATAATGTCAGATGGGTCACAGAGGGAGTTGAATAAAATGGAATTCCAGACAGTGATTTTTTTTATGTTTAGGTGATCTTAAAAGAGGAAGGTAAATGAATATTCAAAGGGTGAAAAGGATTGGGGAAAGGCTAGAGGAACATATTATCTGGCATAATTACATTAAAGTTTATACAAAGAAGGAAGGGGTAGGGGGAATGGGCATCACTTGAATTTCATTTTCATCCAAATTACCCCCCCAAAAGTAAGAACACACAGGGTTCATTATAAAAACAGAGAAATAAAAATTCATGTACATTCAGAAAGGGATTAATTCTAAGCAAAATAACTTTAAGCTTAGAATGATGGTTGGTAGAGGGGACTAAAGGAAAAGGAGAAAAGGTAAAAAAATGTAATAAAAATGGTGTAGGGTATGAAGTTTTTTGGGGAAAGTATAAGAAACAAGATTGAGTAAATACACAACTAAGGATTATACTTGTAAATGGGATAAACTCACCCATAAAAAGTAGTTATGATGGATTACAAAATATAATTCAATGATATGCTTGTTACAACAAAGATGATTGAAACAAAGTTTCACATAGTTTATTTTGCTTCAGCTGACATAAAGAGTTGATAATTATCTCTGATATGGCACAAGGAAAACTTCATTTGATTAAAAGAAATAAATGTGGAAAATGATATTATGCTGAAAGTATCAGTAAATTTCAATGTTTATCAAATTAAACAGATTACATACTATTTAAAAATTTGAAGATAGTTGAATGGCATGCACAGATAAATTAATACTAAAAGTATTATAGCAAGCAATCTTAAAGTACCCTTTCTCAGATCTAGACAAATCCACCAAAAAAAAATAAAAAGATGTCCCTGAATAAAAGTTAGTAAAACCTTGGTATTATAGATGTCTGTTAGTTATGGAAAAGGAATAGAATAGTATAGGCATCTGAAACACTGGCCCAAGCATTGACGACCAAGTTCTTCAACCTATTGGGTCTGGGAAATAGTGACAGTTCCTTTATCCAATGAATTCTCAAGAAACAAAAAGGGAGTTAGGACATTTTCACCCTTAACTATCATCATTAAAACCCTACTTCTGCTGCAAAAAACAAAACAAAACCAAAAAAAGGAAGAAAGTATAAGCATTTCAGATTTGTATGACACCTTTACAAAAAAAAAGCATTGTAAATAAATAACCAAAACCTGAAATAGTAGGTGCATAATTTTTTGACCACAAAGAAATTAGAATTTTATTCAATAAAGGATCACTGAGAAAATGATTAAAAGTAGTTGGAGGGGCAGCTAGGTGGTGCAGTGGATAGAGCACGAGCCCTGGCATCAGGAGGACCTGAGTTGAAATCCAGCCTTAGACACTTGACACTTACTAGCTGTGGGACGCTGGTCAAGTCACTTAATCCCAATTGCCCCCCACACACACACACACAAAAGTAGTTGGAAACTAAATACATTAATTCTAAAAGTTCAATCCATAGAAATAATAACTACTTTCTTTAAAGAAAATTATGAGACAATAATGCAATATTTTATCATGTACCCAGAGAAGTACTTATGGAACTACCTTCATTAAGTAGATAAAGAACAAATTAATGGATTGGGATTGTAACTACACAAAACAAGTAAACACATACACAAACTAGAAAAAACAACAAAAACAAATAATGAAAACTCAAATACCAAAATAGAAATCCTTATTATCAGAGAAGATAATAGCAAACTGTTCTACAAAGCAACAATCATTAAAACATTTTTCCTCCTAAAATAATAAACTGGCTTATAACTGAAATGTATTATGTGTACAACAAATAGAAACAAATGAACACAGCAGCTTATTATTTGATAAATCAAGATTCTAGGTATTGGCATAAACAATCGGTTTTCTATTGAAAAAAATTGGAAAAACTGGAAGGCATAAACAAAGCATAGACCAAGATATGAAAACATATATTGAGTTACATTCCAAATGCAGATAGATATACACACACACACACATATATATAATATACATACATATAAGCTCACACATATATTTATAATTTAGAAACAACATATATATAACACACATACATAAAAGTATATATGTGTGTCTATATGTATATACATATACACATGTGTGTATATATACATATATACACATATACATATATACATACACACACACACACACACACACACACACATATATATATATATATATGAAATAACAGGTAATGAAATGGAACCCAGTTAGTACAGTATAGTTATGGGAAGCAATACAGCCAAGCTCCCATTCACAAAATTTTTCCAAAAAATCTAGAAAATGCAGCAAACAGAAACGTAATGGGAAAATCCAGGAAAAGTCACAGTGCACCATTTGTCTAGTCTAGTTTAACATAAGGTATTTGTTCACTGGTGATAGGTCAGACAAAGAACGCATGGCCATGAAGCAATTCAACATTTAGGAAGATATTTTGCACAATGGCAAGAGCATCAGACCCATATTTGGGAACTGCAACAGAAACAAAGTGGCAGCTATGTTGCACACCACCAATTATAGGGTCACAAATCCAGTGTGGACTGAGATGGAGAATTATGGTATGGAAAGTAGGAAGAACACAAGTAATAAAAGGGGTTTGACTCAGACCCCAGAAATAGATGGGTACTACATTCCATCAACTGGCCCAGCCTGTGGAGGAATAATTAGGGCAGCAACCCCAGACAAAAGGGAAGCCTCCAGTTTTATCACTCTGAACCAACAGAATTTGCTAGTTGACTGATCTGCATGGTTCTCAAAGGAATTTAAAACTTAACCATATGAAAGAATGTTCCAAATTTTTAATAATTAAGGAAATAGGAATAAGAACAATGGAGAGATTTCACATTATACCCAGTCAATTTGATAAAGATGAGAAAAAAAGGAACAGTCAATGCTATAGTGATTGTATAAAGATGTGGACACTTTTTATGGTTGATGGATCTGTGAATCAGTGCAAATATATTGGAAAGAAATTTGGAATTATGCAGATAAAATAATTAAATAAAAAAAACACCTAACCTTTTATTCTGAAACTCTACTGTTGGGCTTATACATGAAGAGATTATTGAAAAGAAAAAATGCCCATATACATAAAAATATTTACAGCACCTCTTTTTGTGTGTATTCACATAGACCTAGAAGCAAATAAGCTAACCATCATTTGGAGAATGGCTAAACATTGTGGCACATGAATGTATTACTATCTCTAAAGAAATGATAAATATAATGAATATAGAAAATAATGGAATTATTCACTTAATCTGATACATTATTCAGCAAATGAAGCTACGGAAACTATATACACAGCAATGATAAGGATATAAACGAAAAGAACAATGATTAATAATCAACAGTTAATGTTAAAAATCACTAAAAATATTTTCAAAGAAGAAATAATATAAATAATGCCACCCCTTCCCCTTTGCAGTGCTGTGAATTCCAGTTGCAGAACATTTTATATATTTTCATATTTTTTTAATTATTATGATCATTTTCCTTGATTTTCTTTTTTAGTTTCTTCCTTTTTTCCTTTAAAATATTATATGTTAGATGGCATTCCTCTTTGGGAAAGGGAAAAAGTTGGATACTGGGAGAAATTTGGGTGAGGTAAAAACATCAATTGGAAAAATGGGAAAACATGTTTACATCAAATACCTCTGCAAATGTTGTTTTTCTCAGATATAATACATGGGATAATGAAATAATTTTACCAAGAATCCCTCCTCCATAGCAAAGTGGTGAAAAAGAGTTTTCAGAAAAATTGCAAATAACTGAAAAAAGCTCGAACTCACTAATAAGGTGTTAAATGAAGATTGATTGAACTCTCTAATTTCGCTTCATTTCCATTAAATATACAAATATGATAAAAATGGAAATATTCATTTTTTTTTGCTTTTGCTTTTTTTTGGGGGGGGGCAATGAGGGTTAAGTGACTTGCCCAGGGTCATACAGCTAGTTAGTGTCAAGTGTTTGAGGCCAGATTTGAACTCAGGTCCTCCTGAATCCAAGTCCAGTGCTTTATCCACTGCACCACCAAGCTGCCCCAAAATATTCAATGTTTGAGGGACTGTGTGAAAATAGGAGCACAGATAAACTTTTTTTTTTTAGCTTTGAAATCATCCAGCCATTCTGTAAGCCATGGGAAAAAATATGCAGAAAACTAACAAAGCATTTGCTAACATTTGACCCAGATGTCTCACTTATGATCATAATCTAGGATAGATCAATGAGAGAAAGTGCTATAAGTAACAGAATATTCAGAGTAGCACTCTGGGGGAGTAAACACTGAAAATATAATTGGTATCTATTGATTGGAGATCTGAATAATTTAGGGTATATGAAAGGAATAAAATAGTATTATCTTGCAAGAAAGAGAATTGTGAGGAATTCAGGAAGAAAAATATAGAAAGACATGATATGAAGTTATAATGAAGGAACTGGAAACAAGAAAACAATATACATAGTGTCTAAAAAATGGCCAACATTTTTTTTTTCTAGACTTGGGATTTTATCATTATAGAGAGCTCCAGGTGAGATACTAAATCCAATTAACATTTATTAAGTGTCTACTATGTGCCAGACACGGTGATAAGCACTAGGTCTACAAAAAGAAGAAAAAGACAACCCTTTCCATCAAGAAACTTGAGATCAAATATATTCTACCTTCTACCAATGCAGATTTTTGTGTTATTCACCTTCTATGCTATGCTGGAAAGTAGGATTTTCCTCTTGACTAGAGGTTATCAAACCTGGCTCAATGAGGACTTGATAGGGATATTGAAAGAAGGATCATTTACTGATTGTAGGTTGGATCAGACATCCTTTAAGCTCCCTTATTACTAAAATGTTGTTGTTTTTAACCTACTAAATGACCCTAATAATCTGTTTGTCAATGGGATTACATAACTACTATTCTCCCACCCAGGATATAAGTCTTTGATATAGTCTATTGAAGATATGGTCCAATCAAACAGGAAAGAGAACTTTGCTTAAATTAAATATTTTCTGGAAATCATGGTACTTTTCCTAGTAAACTCAAGCTTCATCCCTTTGCTTGTGTGGTATTGACACCATCCTCAGGAGACTGTGTATGCCACTAATGACTATGTCTGGAAATAGAAATAATTTCCCGTTTCTTGTTGCATGAAAAAAAATTAGTTGTGTTTGGGTGATTTTTTAGGATTACCAGGAAAAATATGGCAATCTGTGAAATTTCAATAGTTTTGTGATGTGTAACATGTATAAAACATTTCTTGGATCACAGTATTCAAAATTACCTAGGGTCATTTATTGCCTCAATAATCATAGTGACATTCTTCATCTGAAGGACTCTTGATAAGTGAATCCTGCAATGGAGAGAATTTAATCTATGGCTTCAATGGGATAACATATAAAGAGTAGGGATGTATTTAGAAAGAAGAGGCAGGAGTTTTATTATGGTAAGACTATTGAGAGGGACACATCAAGGGGGTTCCCTTATAACAGGGATAAAGGTATTCTGATGCAATCCTCTATCTGGTATACTCATCAGCATTCACTTAGGGTCATGTAAGAGAATCTAGTTTTCCTAGGGAGGACTTTAAATTTAGAATACAGCACAATTCATAGTCTCTGAGAGATTAAGCTAAATCAGACTATAGTCATTCCTACCAAATGAAGTGCCAGATGCTTATGAAATCTTTCCATTCTTAAATAGGCTCTGAGTTAGTACATGAAAGAAGTTAAAATAGCCCAAGGTGGAATCATATCCAGAAGGCTTGGTGGCTCCTTTTGATATGTATTTTCTTTTCTTTTCTTTTGCAGGCAATGGGGGTTAAGTAACTTGCCCAGGGTCACACAGCTAGGAAGTAACAAGTGTCTGAGGCCAGATTTGAACTCAGTAACTCCTGAATCCAGGGCCAGTGCTTTAACTACTTCGCCCTCTAGCTGCCCCAATATGTATTTGCAAATACCAGTTTGAGGTCAATGGCAAAATCCTCCATGTAACTGAGTTATGAATGCATCTGGAGCATATATGTCCAGTGGTTTGACCTCTGATCAGGTCAGAAAATCAGGATCATTATGACGTTTTTTCCAGTCCTCCCTAATCTTAGTGACTTCTCTCCAAGATTACCCCCAATTTATCCTGCATATATCTTGTTTGTATATAGTATATAGTTGTATATAGTTGTTTGCATGTTTTCTTCCCCCCTCAGACACCCCTCCTGTCCCTTTAGTTTCTGAGTTACTTGAGGGGTGTAGGGACTTTTTTTGCTTTTCTTTTCTTTTTTCTTTTTTGTTTGGTTTTTGGGTTTTGTTTTTTTTTTTTGGTTTTTGCTTTTCTTTGTATCACCAATTCTTAGCATGGTTCCCATTACATGGTAGGTTCTTGATAAATGCTAGTTAAATGTCTGACTGCTTCCAATAGCTGGGGGACTTAAAGAGGGAAAGAGGTTACAATTTCATTTGATTGTTGAATTGGGTCAGGAAAATGTTCAGTGTCACAGAAAGTTCTTCACACTTTTTTGATAAATTAACGACATTATTTCTGATAGGTAGCAACAATGAATCATGTTACTAGTGCCAAATATAGTGGTATTGATTTATTTTTATGTAGTGTTTTTTTTTCTGTCTTTTTGTGGGGCAGTGAGGATTAAGTGACTTGCCCAGGGTCACACAGCTAGTACGTATCAAGTGTCTGACCCCGGATTTTAACTCAGTTCCTCCTGAATGCAGGGCCAGTGCTTTATCCACTGTGCCACCTAGCTGCCCCATATTGATTTATTTTTACAGATTCTGCTTTTACATTTTATCAGCCAGTCCACCTACACCTAAAATGGTACAGTCTTCCTCCACAGTGTTCTAATGGTAGCTATGGAGTCCTCAGTCTATGGTAATATCTCATCAGTAGTAACCTGCCTCAAGTGAAGCAATGAGAAGTAAACAAAGATGTGCATTGCTTCTGGAAGGAAATAGTCCCTAGATGAACAATTTAGGGTAAATAAATTTGACAAAATACTATTTTACTTAACTCTTATTAGCATACCGAGAAACCAAGATTCCAAAAGACTAATGATGAAAAAATGTTACCTATCTTCTGATAGAGAAGTCAACTACTCATAATGTAAAATGATGTATTATCATTATGACTTTTATCGGTATTTTAAAGCACAGCTAATGTGGAAATTTATTTTAATTGAATATACATAAGTTTTTCCTTGTATTCTTAATGGGTGAGGGGTTGGAATTGGAATTGATCAATTATAATTATATAAATATATAATATACATATTTATATACATAGATTTATATAAATCAAAATAATACATACATACAATATATATAAATAGAGAGACAGTCTATATCTATTCTATCTATGAAAACTCAGAAATTCTGATCAATACAATTATTAACTACAATTCCTAAGGACTCTTAATAAACCATGCTACCCACTTCCTGAAAGAGAGATGATGGGTGTAGATCCCAGATTGTGAAATTTTATAGAAATGGAAAATGGAATAATTCATTTTTCATGACTGTAACTGTTTATAAGAGGGATTTTGTTTTTCTTGCTTTCTCTAAGGGGGTGAAGGGAGGCAAGTAAGAAGAGAAGGCTGATCTTTGTTTGAAAATAAAATAAAATTTAATTTAAAACAAGAAAAATTCTCTAGCTCTGACAGTCTTTCAGTATCATGTTCTTAATTTCCTGTGCATTTATACAAAAGCAACTTGCTTATTTCTTGGACTCATCATTTATGTTTTCCCTACTTAGATCTGGGACTTTTGTCTTGACTGGGTCTATTTTTATTATTGGCCTCTGACAATTATATATCCTTTAACACTTGGCTCATTCCTTGGTGGTCTGGCATAGTAGTAAGTGCATTGAACTTGGAGCCTGAAAGACCTGGGTTCAATCCAACCTCAAACACTTACGCTGTGTGAATCTATGTAACCAGACACTTAGCCCCTCTAAGTTTCATTTTTATATCTGTACAATGTGACTAATATTAGGTTGTAATATATAGGTATGTGATAGCACCATCTGTATTACTATACTACTTACCTCATTTTCCTCAAAATTAAAATGAGGATAACAGTAATATTTAGCTCCCAGGGTTGTGGTGAGAATAAAATATTTCTAAAATGCTTTGCAAACCTTCATATGCTATACAAATACTAATTATTTATTATTTATTATTATTATTATTTATTATTTATATTATCATTGTTTTGCAGCTTTCCCTGACATCCTTTGCTTGCTCCTGCTCATTTCCTAGTAAGAGATGCCCAGGCAAGTCATATTACCTGGACCTTTCTCGGTTGGCCACAAAACTAATAACTATTCTATGTCTTCATTGTGTAACGATTGGAATAACGCCACCTGCTGGATACTTACTGTAGAAGAGTTCTGCCCATGAAGGGAAGGTCTTTGAGGGCAAGACCAGGAGTCAGGAAGTGACGCGAGCTAGTGGGAGAAGGAAGGAAGAAACTGGCGCTTGCTCTCGCGCTCTTTCATCTGGACTCTGGTGGAGAGCGGAGCTAGAAATGTGCTCTCCCTTTAATAGATAGGAATCTAGGCCTTTCTCTCTCTTTAGCAAATTCTTATTCTCCTTAATAAATGCTTAAAAGTCTAACTCTTGCTAAAGCTTATAATTTATTGGCGACCACTCATTAAATATTTTAGACAGACTAGCTAGAATTTTAACCCTTAACAGATGGCTGACCACGAAGAGGAAAGCTGAACCTCACTTCTGATCTTCCGGTTGGGTAAGAAATTTCCCCTACCCTTTAAACTGCTAAGTACTGGCGCACTGGCTGTGTTTTCCCTTTAAATTTTTTCGAATGGACCTTTTAAACTCCCTAATTACCCTATTTTTGATTTTAGTCTGTTTAACCAGACAAATGGGAGATAAGATCATGTTAATGCTTTGTTTTTGTGGATTTTCTATTTTTCTTTTTATTTTTGTTAAAAGAGCCAGCAACTTACTCACACAAGGAAATATCTCTCCCTTTCCCAACCATGCTTTTTCAGAGGAACCTGAAGAGATTCCTGCAGCTTTTCCCAGTTCTAACACTAATTGTTGCTCTAATTTTGCATGCCTGGAGGCAATGACCCACCCTCTAGTAGCTTTTAATCCCCTAGTATCTGGAGGCAAAGTGGGGGAAGAGGAATCCAGGCCTGAGTTCAAAATCAAGTCTGATTCAAATTGCTCTGGTCCCTCCCCTCCTCTCCAAACCCCACCCTCTACTCCTCCCATGGCCAAGCCCATTGCTTCCCCTGCCTGGGAAGTCCAGAGAACTGATGCACATGCTCAACTTTCTCTAACTACATTTGCAGCTTCAGGCTCAGCTCTTCCCCAGCCTGGCTGTGCTTCTGAGACAACCTTAGAAAGCCCTTTAAATTCCAGATATGCTCGATTTGTTCATAATTTTGCTAACCTGCTTTTGTCTTTAATTAGTAATCTTATAAAGCATTTGTATGGTGAAAAGCCCGACAGACAATATAGAGGGGTTAAAGAAGAAAAACTTAAGCTGAATAAGAATGACAATCAACATAGTTCAAGACTCTGCTTCTTTTGCCATGGAAGGGTATATATTTTACAGAAATGTAGAAGTCAGCAGCAAGGTATTGATATGAGAATTGGGGATTTTAGATATCGGAATCAAAAGTGTTCTGAATTCACTCAGAGTAATAATGTCAGTTCAGAGGTTACATAGGATTTCTATGCTATTACACATACATTTTGAAATTAATGGTATGGGTTTATTTTCATAGAGAGTTTCATGCTTTTGAGATTGTGTTTTATACTTAAGCTTTTACAATAGTCATGTGATCAAGTTTATATTTTATAATATTCTTATTAAGTTCACATTCATTTAGACTTCCTTAGTTTGAATTTCATTGTCTTTTATTGTTCCATGTGTATTTTCTTCTATTCATTTATCTAATTTTAAAAAATTGGTTTTGATTTCATAATACAATGTTAATTCTAGTAGTATTGTGCTCCCATATTCTGAGTTGTTTGTTTTTGTTTTTCTCAACTGATTATTTGATCAAACTCTTTAAAGCATTCCCCTGGCAAATTGGTTGCCACGGCAAGTGTAAATTGATTCTAGAAGTACTATTTTTGATAAGCATATTCAAAAAAAAAAAAAAGGGGGAACATTTGTAAAAGTTCTTTGAGATTGTGTTGTGCTTTAACTTGTATTTAAATATGTTCAGATTTTTCAAAAAAGTAATTGTATACTAAGTTAAAAAAAAAAGGGGTATTATTTGAAATTGTTGCATAATTATATATTGTGTTCTGAGTCAAGATGTATTCACATTTTTTGCAATCATTTATTATCCTCAATTTTTAAATCCATATGAGACTTGGATTATGGGAACTTATCATTTAAGACATTAATTGTCTTTATTCTGAGTTATCAGACGCCAGTTGGCCAAGATGCCATCCAATCACAAGAGGAATATATGCAAGAGCAGACACTGAACTGTCACATGAGGGGAGACATGCATGAAGTCAAGGTATGGCCGAGGGAACGGCTTTTGACAAATGTTCAGGTTGGATTCTCTTGGTTTAATATTTTATTCTCTTTTTCCCTACAATATTGTACAGATGGCTGGAAGTATTCATCCCACCCATCTCACTTCTACACCTGGCTTCTATGCTCCCTCCTATATGCCTGATGCCATGGACATCTCAATCCCATGCATCTGATTAAGTCTGACTCAGTTTCTTCCAATATGTTCGGTGGCATGGACATATATTCCATCCACCTATTTTAAGCCTGGCATACTGTATGGGCAGTACGTATTGCTCAAGTGTGGGAATGCTCATATCCCATCATTTCTCTGTTCTTTTATGGTAACCCCCATAATTATCTCAGGTGTCATGATAAATACAGTGTTGAATTTGGCCTTGACACCTGTTACCAATTATATTAGATTTTTTAATTTCTCATAATGGCATGAGGATAATTAGGCAGATGATGCAAAAAGTGATGAAACAAAGATAAAAAATTATTTTTAATAATTAATATCGCAGCAATTGTCTTCTCAATTACCCTCCATAAAGGGGGGACTATAGTAATATTATAATTTTAAAGAATGTTTCAATTTTTGTTTTATTATATGTTTCATGTGTAACAACTAAGATTCTGAATTCCCTTAGACATGTTTTTGAGAACTTTCATTGTTTGATTTGATTATTGACAAAGCTATTTTAAAGTTGTGTTAAGCTCAATTTTGTAGGAAATTTTCCTGGCTGATTACCAGTATCCACACATCAACCCCTGAAAAGACTTCCATTCCACGACTACACCTAGAGGACATCTGAGAAAAGACTTTCAGAGACTTTAAATGAACAGTTTTGATTTGTTGTTGTTTTTTTCTCTTTCTGTTATAATATACACCATCTGTAACATGTATTCTCTGCAGAGGCCCTCCCTTTGCAAGACTAATGTCAAAGCGTCGGTTCATGAGGACAAAAAAAAATCGCCCCTCTGGACAAAACTTTCCTCTCTTCCTTTTCTATATTGTTGTTCACATATTATTAGTTAGCAATAGTTATTATATTCTTTTTACTGTTCCGTCAAGGAAACATTTTGTTTCTTGAGGAACAACAGGGGGGACTGTAACGATTGGAATAACGCCACCTGCTGGATACTTACTGTAGAAGAGTTCTGCCCATGAAGGGAAGGTCTTTGAGGGCAAGACCAGGAGTCAGGAAGTGATGCGAGCTAGTGGGAGGAGGAAGGAAGAGACTGGCGCTCAGTCTCGCGCTTCTTTCCTGAGGACTCTGGCGGAGAAGGGAGCTAGAAATGTGCTCTCCCTTTAATAGATAGGAATCTAGGCCTTTTTCTCTCTCTTTACCAAATTCTTATTCTCCTTAATAAATGCTTAAAAGTCTAACTCTTGCTAAAGCTTATAATTTATTGGCGACCACTCATTAAATATTTTAGACAGACTAGCTAGAATTTTAACCCTTAACAATTGTAGCATTGCATCAGCACACTTTGCTCTTTATATTATATTCTAAGCTGTCAACTGTACTTTCATCACCAACAGACTCATCACCTTCTTTCATCTTATCATCTAAGAGAAAAAGTGGTCTTAAAGAAAATGTAGAGGAGAAGGAGAAGGCAGAGCCAAGATGGCAGAGAGAAACCAGCAAGTTGTTTGAGCTCTCCTCCGGTTCTCTCAAAAAGAACATTAAATCAAGTCTCTGAATGGATCCTGAAACTACAAAACCTGCAAAGAGACAGAGAGATACAGTCTTCCAACCAGAGATAATTTAGAAGACTTCAGGAAAGGTTAGTCTCACTCAGGCAAAAGGGAGGCACAGCACAGAGCAGTGCAACATGGAGCGGGTTGGGGCAAGTCAGCAGGAAGCTGTAGGCCACAGCCAAGCAACTGAGGCCCCTGGATCCTGGCTCAGCAAGCTGGTGGCGCAGCAAACCAGTGGTGAAACCCACCAGCAACAGCTGAGAGGGCAGGCTGCCAGCTAGAGGGCCACCCACAGGACAGGGGTGACCAGGACTGGCCATCCTAGTATGCCTGGAGCAAGCCCAGGTTGGTGAGAAATCCACAAGCCATAGAGGCCTCAGTGAAGAAAGCCAGTCATACAGCCCCTATACCCCAGCACAAGAAGCTGGAAACAGGGACCCTGGTTCCGCCAGAGCAGACCTCAACTTAAAAAAAAAGCTGCAATATGAGTAAGAAACAAAAAGAGCTCTTACCATCAAGAGGTTCTGTGTAGACAGGGAAGAGGCAAACACAAACTCAGATAAGGACAATACTCTCAAAATGCCAACATGTGAAGCCTCAAAAGGGAAGATAGAGAATATTATGAAATGCAAAATGGTTGATTTTGATTACATTACATTAAAAAGTTTTTGAACCAACAGAAGCAATGTATCCAAAATTAGAAGGGAGACAGTAAGCTAGGAAACAATTTTTGTAGCCAGTATTTCTTTTCTTTTCTTTTTTTTTTTTTGGTGAGGCAATTGGGGTTAAGTGACTTGCCCAGAGTCACACAGCTAGTAAGTGTTAAGTATCTGAGGCCGGATTCGAACTCAGGTCCTTCTGACTCCAGGACCAGTGCTCTATCCACTGCGCCAGCTAGCTGCCCCTGTAGCCAGTACTTCTGATAAAGGCCTCATTTCTAAAATATATCAGAAACTAAATCAAATTTATAAGAATCCAAGTCATTCCCCAATTGAGAAATGATCAAAGCATATGAACAGGCAGTTTTCTGATTAAGAAATAAGTTTTCGGGGCAGCTAGGTGGTGCAGTGGATAGAGCACCGGCCCTGGATTCGGGAGTACCTGAGTTCAAATCCGGCCTCAGACACTTAACACTTACTAGCTGTGTGACCCTGGGCAAGTCACTTAACCCCAACTGCCCTGGAAAAAAAAAAGAAAAAAAAAAAAGAAAGAAGTTTTCTGGGGCAGCTAGGTGGCACAGTGGACAAAGCACCAGCCCTGGATTCAGGAGGATCTGAGTTAAAATCAGACCTCAGACACTTGACACTTACTAGCTGTGTGACCCTGGGAAGTCACTTAACCGCCATAGCCTTGCAAAAAAAAAAAAAAAAAAAAAAAGAAAGAAAACAAAAAGAAAAGAAATCAGTTTTCTATTGCCATATGAAAAAATGCTCTAAAACACTATTGATTAGAGAAATGCAAATTAAAATAACTCTGAGGTACCACCTGACACCTATCCGATTGGCTAATATGACAACAAAGGAAAATAATAAATGTTGGAGAAGTTGTGGGAAAATTCTAAAACTAATGCATTATCGGTGGAGCTGTGAACTGATCCAACCATTCTGGAGAGCAATTTGGAACTATGCTCAAAGGGCTATAAATCTGTGTATACCCTTTGACCCAGAAATATCACTACTAGGTCTTTTCCCCAAAGAGATCATAAAAAAGGGAAAAGGACACACATGTACGAAAATATTTATAGGTGCTCTTTTTGTGGTGGCAAGGAATTGGAAATTGAGGAGCTGCCCATCAATTGGGGAATGGCTGAACAAGTTGTGGTATATGAATGTAATGGAATACTATTGTGCTGTAAGAAACAATCTGCAGGCAGATTTCAGAGAAACCCGGAAGAACTTACATGAACTTAGGCTGAGTGAAGTGATCAGAACCAAGAGAACCTTGTACACAGTATCAACAACATTGTATGCTGATCAACTGTGATGGACTTGACTCTTCCCAGCAATACTATGGTCCAAGATAGTTCCAAAGGACTCATGATGGAAAATGGTCTCCAAATCCAGAAGAAAAAAAGAACTGTTGAATGTGAATGCAGATTGAACCATCTCCAAATCCAGGGGAAAAAAATATGGAATCTAGATGCAGATTGAACCATACTATCTCTATTTTTTTTCTTTTTTGAGGTTTTTCCTTTTTGTTCTGATTCTTCTCTTAAAACATGACTAATGCAGAAATGTGTTTAATGTTATTGTACATATATAACCTATATCAAAATACTTGCTGTCTTAAGGAGGGGCTGAGGGAGGGCAGGGAGGGAGAAAAATTCAAAACTAGCAATCTTATAAAAACAAATGTTGAAAACTAAAAAAAAATGTGGAGGAGAAAATAAAATGTAAGATAGGAGTGGGAAATAATTAGTTGAGCTAAGAAAAAAAGAGGTACCTGACAAATTTCCTACTGATTCAAAAATAAATGAGATTGGTTTCAATTATGATGGGAATGAATCTGTAATTTGTAATTGGAAAAATTAAAAATGGTAGATTAGATAGCATGATTAAGAACATTTTTCATAATAATGTGTATCTGTCACATTTAAGAATTATATTTTTCTACCCTTCAGGGTTTTTTTGTAGTTTTAGAGTCATCACTTTTTTTAACATGATTACTTTAATATTCCATTTCTAAGACACTAACTGTAACAATATATAAAATCTTACTGCATATTCCACACCATTTTTAAAGAAGCAGTTCTGAAAAGGTAATGTGGCATGAGTATCATTATGCATTGAATGAAATTTTCCTCTCTACACAGATATTTAATACTTAACATTTAAATGACCCACTATAAATTTAGCTAACTCCTTATGTGATTACAATTAAGATTGTGAATGACAAGGGCATAAACAAAACAATATGCCCTGGTTAAGTGAAAAAGGATGGACTCCTTTAGCAATTTTGTAGCACCTTTTGAAGGTTCATTTCATTTTTTCCACACACTTCAAGCTTTTCATATCCCCATGACCACACAAGCAGATGCATTATTGGGAAGGTCACAATAGCAGCCTTATTCACAAAGGCATAGTTATGCCATCTCTTCTGAATGTTATGGTTAAATAGGGGAAGAAGAGGTTAAAGAGGCTGGGAAGGAGAAAAAGAAGAAAAATTTTTTGAATAATATTTTATTATTATTGCCCAATTAGAGGTAAAATATCAGTTAAACATATATTTTTTATTTTGTTTTTGTTTTTTGGAAGGGCAATGAGGGTTAAGTAACTTGCCCAAGGTCACACAGCTAGTAAGTGTCAAGTGGTGTCTGGTACTGGATTTGAACTCAGTTCCTCCTGAAGTGCTTTATCCACTGCACCACCTACCTGCCCTTAACATATATATATATATATATATATATATATATAAATTAGGGGGCAGCTAGGTGACACAGTGGATAAAGCACTGGCCTTGCGTTCAGAAGGACCTGAGTTCAAATCTGGCTTCAGACATTTGACACTGGCTGTGTTTTACCCCACAAAACAAAATAAACAAACAAAAAAATTAGTTCCAAATTATCTCCCTCTTCCTCTTCTCTCTGATTTGATCTAGGTTATATATGTGCAATCATGCAAAACATAATTCTGTATTAGTCATATAGTGTAAGAAAGCCAAAACAAAAAAAAAAGTCATGGAAAAAATTTTAAATGAAAAATAGTATCCTTTGCTCTGTATTCAGACTCCATTAGTGCTTTTTTGTGGAGGTGGATGGCATTTTTCAACATGAGTCCTTTGAAATTGCCATGGATCATTGAAATGGAGAATATAGCTAAATCATCCACAGTTGATCATCATATAATGTTCCTGTTACTCTGCACAATGTTCTACTGGTTCTTCTCACTTTTCCTCAAACTTATTTCCTGTACTTTAATATCAATTTTTCACTTTCCAGGTGAAATATTTTCAGTTCCTTGAAGCACTTTTTTTTTTTTTTTTGCCGGGCAATGAGGGTTAAGTGACTTGTCCATGGTGACACAGCTAGTAAGTGTCAAGTGTCTGAGGTCGGATTTGAACTCAGGTCCTCCTGAATTCAGGGCTGGTGTTTTATCTGTTGTGCCACCTAGCTGCCCCTGAAGCACTTCTTATAAACCATTAATTGTACACTGTTATCTATCCTGGTAACCTTCCTCTGGATACTTTTTTGTTTTTCCAAGTTCTTCCTAAATTTATAATTAGACACACTATTTCATAAAAAATAGAAATATTATTTCCCTGACACACACACACACACGCACACACACATACATATATATTTAATAATATAAAACACAATTTTATTAGGACTTTTTGGTTTATTAGGTTTTGTTTTTTTAGTATTCACATTACACCATTGATTTATTAATATGATAAAATTCATGATTAACTAATATTCCCAGGTTTTTTTCAGAAGAATCACTTTATCTCCCACTTCTTTTGTGTAATTAATTTTTTAAATCTGGAATGAATTTGGTCTTAATTTGATCCATAATTCTAGCATTTGCTAAGTCTAACGCTGTTGTTCAAATTAGGAACGGATAAGTGCAAGAGTGGAAGAATCAGAGGACTCGCCTTGAGTAAGAAGGACCTAAGTTTTAAGTTCTGAGTCTGACACACATGGACAGTATAACCTTGGGTAAATTGCTTAAACCTCAGTGTATCCATGCAGGCTTCCAAGACTATATGTTTCTTCAGATTTGATCAGCTACATTAATGGAGAGATTTCTCCATACCTGTGAAATTATAGGTTCACACCAAAGCACAAGAAAAAAAAACCATTTGTCATACCAGTTTTTTTTAACTTTTCTTTACAATAGCATCTTTGCTTTAAAAAAGGACACACAACAGAATCTCCCCAGTACATTGATAAAACTACTGTCATTACAAAAATGTTTACATGATTACACTACTTTTTCAAAGCAACATATAATGGTACATCTGTCTATAAAACATAAAAAAGTATTCTAGCTTGGAGGAAACAAAGCATAACTGACAAATTATTATGTTCTAAAATGAAAGGCAGGCTCAATCAATTCTTTTTACTATCTTTTTCATTAAAAAGTATAAATATTTCAAAATATAGACATATGTAGGAATAAGTTTGAAAAACCATACTTGGGAATTGGGAATCACCTGCTGCTCATATTACAATTTGGGGGAAAAGAGGTTAGTTTCATATTTTGGATACTAATGACTTTTTTTCCATTTTTCTAAAATCTTAAGATTATTCTCCAATGTGAAATCAAATATATCTCAGAATCAGCATATTCTTGTGAAGAACATTCTTTGTCAGGTATAAGCTACTAGTTATCTATTACTGTTGTTGCAAGAAGCAACCTCATAGGTTTATTGTAAGGAAATCTCTCTTTAAAGTACTATATAAATGTAGTTTACTATAAAAAATGATGAGCAGGATACTATCAGAAAAACCCAGAAAGACCTACATGAGCTGATAAAATATGAAATGTACTGTATATAAAAGAACAGCAATACTGTAAGATGATATACTGTGAATGACTTAGTTATTTTCAGCAATATGATGATCCAAGATAACTGTGAAGAACTTATGAAAAATGAAATCCATCAACAGAGAGAGAACTGATTTTTTGTTTGTTTGTTTGTTCCTTTATCTGAAGTTTTGCTTTTGTCTATTTTCTTTCACAACCAGGCTAATGTGGAAATGTTTTGCATCACTGCTCATGTATAGCTTATATTGAATTACTTGAGTTCTTCATGGTGGTAGGGAGGGAGGAAGAGAATTTGTAACACAAAGTTTTAAAAAAAAATTTATGTCAAAATTTGTATTTACATGTAATTTAGGAAAATAAAACTTTAGAATCAGCATATTCTATTAAGTCATTTAAGTAATTAATTTCATACTTGTTACAAGTATTATAGGAACTGAGATAGTGTTGTGGGAGTATGAATAATTAACATATTTTAAACACTGTTATGTAAATTGTTTTTATATATGCTTGTCTCATCTGCATAATCTTTGCAGTTCTGTTATCAATATTTTTAATCAATCTGTTCAATATATCAATGAGGTTTATTTATTGCCTACTATGTACCAGACATGTTAGTTTTGAAGGTTAGATAAAAAGATGCAATAGTTTCTGCCATTAAGAACCTTCCATTATATTTGAGTATATGGTATCTATGAGTATATGTTTGTACAAAATATATATAAAATAAATAAAAAGGTAACTTTTTTTAGGGATGTATGTTATTAGTTCAGTAAATAAGAAAAGGCACCATGTAGAAAGTAGGAAGGAAAAAAATAATTTATTAAGCACTTACTATTTGTCAGACATTGTGCTAACGACTTTATGCATGTTAGCTAATTTGATCTTATAATAATTGTCACAGGGGAAATGTATGGTTGGGGATGCTTAAGTTTTCCTCTTTAAAGAATTGCACCCTTTTGTACACATAACCGATTAGAAAAAAAAAATCTTTTATTAAGGTGGTAGAGAAAGTTGACCAAGAGAGAAGACTTCTCTCATGGGGAGATGGTTCAGAGACCTCTGTGTAAGGGGCTAAATTCTAGCTATACTGTCTAAAATATCTAATGAGTGGTCACCAATAAATTATAAGCTTTAGCAAGAGTTAGACTTTTAAGCATTTATTAAGGAGAATAAGAATTTGGTAAAGAGAGAGGCCTAGATTCATTTACCTATTAAAGGGAGAGCACATTTGTAGCTCCCTTCTCCACCAGAGTCCTCAGGAAAGAGAGTGAGCCAGTGTGTCAGCCTCCTCCTTCCTCCTTCCACAAGCCAATGTCACTTCCTGACGCCAAAGAAAGCCACATGGTCCTGCCCTCAGAGGCCCTCTCCTCATGGTGGAGCTTTCCTTCAGTAAGTCTCCAGCAGGTGGCATCATTCCAATTGTTACATCTGAGATAACTATCTTCTCAACCAGGAGAAAGACCATAGCTTTTATAGATGGTAGATGGTGGTGATCACCTGAGTGTGGAATGTCCCTTATTGGGGGTAGGTTGGAAGAAGTTGGATGAGTGGTGGCTGGAGGTATCTCTGTACCCTTGGCACCACTCGGGTAGCAGCCATGCCTAATGGGCTTATCTCTCTTGCTACTCAAGGTGTGTCTTTCATTTAGTTTAGCTTCTCAAGGAGAGTTAACCCAGAGCCATGTCTTTTAGTTTAGCTGGTCAGTTTAAACTTTAATAGTCCTAACCCCATAACAATAATCCTTTGAGGTAGGTGCTATTATCATCTCCATTACAGTTGAGGAAACTGAGGCAAACAGTGGTTAAACTTAGTTGGTCAGGGTCACACACTTAGAAAGTATCTTTCTTCACATGTGTAATCTATGTCATAGTGCTTGCTTTCTGAAGGGGTGATGGAGGGGCAGGAAAATGGGAGAAAATTTGGAATGCATAATTTAAAAAAAAAGAAAGTTAAAGTTATTTTTACATGTGATTGGAGAATAGTTGGTGAAATAAATAAAAATATGCATTAAAAAGTATCTGAGGTTAGATTTGACCTGAAGTCTTCCTCACTCCAGACACAGCCTTCAGTGGATCCCTATACCACCTTGTTCAAGGTAACACTTGAAGTAAACTTTGAACGAGCTGGGAAAATTTGGAATTGAAAGTAAATTACCTTCCAAGAGTAATAAATAAAAGTTATTTAAGACAGTTAAAAGTACCTTTGAAAAACAATAAAATGACAGCAGGTACAATTATTATTTCCCCCAAAGTGAGAATTTTGAAGTCCTTTTATAATTGGTTGACATTTATCAATCACCTAATGCATGCCAGGAATTGGACCAACTCCTGGGGATACAAAGGTAAGTAAGAAGAAAGACAATCCATATTCTTTTTTTTTTTTAATTGAGGCAATTGGGGTTAAGTGACTTGCCCATGTTCACACAGCTAGTAAGTGTTAAGTGTCTGAGGCAGGATTTGAACTCAGGTACTCCTGACTCCAGGGCCGGTGCTCTATCCACTCTACCACCTAGATGCCCCTGACAATCCATATTCTTAAGAGGTTTTCATTCTAATGGGAAAGGACTTCATTGGAAAAGAAAGAAGCTAAAAGAGGTTTAGTGAGGAAAAGCTGTGTGCCTGAGGCATGGGGTGAGGAGGTAAAGGTGAGAGAAAAATAAGGGATGTTTGAACTGGGGCACTCCTCAAAATGGAGAAACTCGCCAAATTCACCAATAGGAGGAGGGGACAGAAAGATAGAAGGTACTAGGGTGAGAAGGCCACACATGGGAAGGTCCAGAGTGGGAACAAAATTGTATTCTTTTGAAAACATCAACAACAGCAAAATCTTCACTTTAAGATGTTGCTTTTAATTAAGAAAAGGAACACTAATCTTAAGGAGGAAATTTTGAGCAAACCTTTAAGAATAAGACATCAGAGGTGCTCAATGTCTCTATATTCATACATTTTGGTTGTTGAAAAAAGAATTGATCTCAAAGACAGTTAATTTAGAGAAATGATGACTTCTGTGAGACCAACTGCTCCAGGCATTTGAATTTTCACTACATCTGCCCTTTTGTAAGCCCAGCACCAAGAGTAACATTGGTATTCTGAGCTTTCTCTCTTTCCATAAACATACTATATTTTAAGATTGGGGTGGGGCTAGGTGTCATAGTGTATAAAGCACCAGCCCTGGAGTCAGGAGGACCTGAGTTCAGATCTGACCTCAGACACTTGACACTTACTAGCTGTGTGACCCTGGGCAAGTCACTTAATGCTCATTTCCACACACACACACGCAAAAAATGTGGGTGCAGTCCAAGAGCTGTTATAACAAAAAGTAAAAGTTATACCACTGATTATCATATCAAAAGCAATGCTGGGTCCTTTGTATTGGGACTTGGAGAGGCAATTAAAGTAACCTAATTCTTGCTCTTGCAGTATCAAATTAATAAATTTTCCACTTGTAGCATTTTTTTTTCTGCTGAGGCAATTGGGGTTAAGTGACTTGCCCAGGGTCACACAGCTAGTAAGTGTCATGTGTCTGAGGCCGGATTTGAACTCAGGTCCTCCTGACTCCAGGGCTGGTGCCTTATCCACTGTGCCACCTAGCTGCCCCTCACTTGTAGCATTTAAATATATATATATATATATTTTTTTTCCATTGCTACCTGCATGGAGAAATCTTTCCTACCCCATAGTTCTTACTATCTTTTCAAATAAAATGAGTAATTTCAGTTAAATTCTATTTCAATTGGGACCTTGATACAACTTTTTTTTTAAAAAGCCTTTACAACAATTTTCAAATGTAATTTACAGTTATAATTTTAAACAAAAAGGGAATGAAAAGTAGGTATACAGAAGACAGCCTTTTCAGTCTTACATTTTCCCTTTTGATCCCTTACTGAATTTTTAAAGTTGTGCAAAGACTTTATTACTTGTAGTATAGATATAACAATAGCAACCTTGAACTAGTGCATGGGTATCTAATTGAGACCAATTCATCATGACAGTCAACACTTTGGGAAATTTTTTTTTCTTTCAGTACATTATGATCTGATTTTTACAAATGTTGTGAACATTTTGCATTTGCCATTGAGGTAATCTGGAGAATTTTTTTCTGTAATCCTAACCCTAATTTCATGCAAATAATGAGTATTTGATAAGAAAGACAAAAAATATATAGTTGCACTTCTATTCTGTGTACTTCTTTACTTATTAGGGTTTAAGTTGCATTTAGAATTTATGAACACCCTCTATGTATCTTTATTTTTAAAGATCAGTAATACTACCTTTGTCTTTGATTATAAATGATGGTAATTTGATCTGATGTGGTCCTTTCAACCCTTTAATGTGTATTACTTCCTGTATATAACTTGAAAGTGCCCATTTGATACATAAGTTAACAAGCACTCAAGAATTGCTAATATTTATAAATAATACAGGATAGAAATGGCCCAGCTGATGTATTCCTGGAGAAAGTCAAGGGGAAACATGAATAAGAATCAGAGTCCTAAATCTGTAGAAGAAACCTTAATCATCACATCAAAAAGATCCGAAAATAACATTCATTCAGTCTTTTAATAACAAAGTTATTAAAGCCCAGATTCAACTCATACCAAATGTCTTTCCTTCATTAAAGAGTCACTTTTAAAATCACATTAATCTGTCCCTGGAGGAAAAGAAAAATTCTTTAATGTACAATGTAAAAATTATTCTGTAGCTGAGTTACATCTGTGGGATGTTATGTTACTATTGTCAGAAAACGAAGTCCCATCAGTGATGCATGTGACAGGTGTAGCATAAATCCTGCTTATTCCTGTCTACATATTAGTTAGTAGAAGAAAGTCCCACCTCCAGTGATTAGAAGACTGATTGGTTTCCACATTGATTTAATCTTTGGCTTTTATTTTGGTGATTCGATGTTTTGAGCACCTGTTAACTTGGAACTTCACCAAAGCCTCTGTTTTCTGTTCTCACAGACTGTCAATTGGTCATCAGATTGTAGCAATTTTTAGCTACTATCAACTGAGGCCAGACTCAAGTGGGCGACCTGAAGGTCAGGGGCCCATTACTAATCCTCAGTGCAATTCAGGTCCCTGGTTATTATGTGTCATTTAGTAGTCTTGATTCATGCACACATCTCCTAGCAACATCAATAGGACTTCTGTGCAGGGGATTGAAAGTGATGAAGGGCCCCGAGTTTATTGAAAACATACAATAGGGAAAGTGGATTAGTTATGTGATCTGTAGGCTGTGGCATCCTTTTACTGATAATGAAGGAGATTCTGTGTATGCAGGGAGATTCTTTCCTGTGTGTAGGCAAGAAGTGGACATAACACTGATTGAATAAACTAGCAACAGATAGTTCTCCAAGCAAATACAATATTTGTAATTATTCTTTCCCTCTGATGTAATCTTTATTCAGGAGTCCATGTCAGTGATTTTTACTGCTTTATAATCTCATTTTCAAGAAAGTTTTATCTATATCCAGTATATTTATAACAGAATAATTCTATCTGCAGGAAATGTTGCTAAAATGAAGGGTCTGCTTACTCAGATTAATTAATACACCCAAGATTATTACCATCTAGGAAATGTGGGGTTAAATTTATTTTGGGGCTTATGCAAATAAACAGACCTATTTAGGTAGAATGATTCAGATTGTCTACATGAAGTGAACTGGGTTCATTCATTCATTTTTATCTTTATAATCCTATAAACTAAGTACTTGCATAGAAGAGACAATGAATAATATTTCTTGCTTTGACTATTGGGAAGAAATTCACAATTATTAAAAGGCTGAAAAATAAGAACTATGAAGAAAGGCTAATGAACTGGAGTTCCTTAGCCCCCAAAATAAAGATTAATGATCAATTTGTAATAATATATATGTATATGAATGGTTAGCTTATAATGAAAAATGTAAATACTTATATTATTTTAATTGGAATTTAAGTTAGATCAAATAAAAAAATGCAAGAGTAAAGACAGTTAATAAGAGCCTAACAAAGTAATTGAACTGAACCAGAAAGTAGATATTCTCTACTGTTTGTATGTTGTTACTATGCTCAATCATTTTGGCTGGTTGGCTTATTAACTATGAGTCATTTGAGTGGCCTAACTGCTTACTAACTAGAAAATTCAGAGGGATAGGTTAAGTCAGTTGTAAACATAAAAATGACCTTAGTGTGTTTTAATGTGTCTCTTCTGGAAAGAGACACATGTCAGTAAATTGCTCAAGATTTCTCCATGCCCTATGACCCTGTTAATATGAATATATGGATCACCTGCATTTGATGGAGGTACCTTATTTTCCAAAAGTATTTTTTATGAAAACCTGTGTTAATAGGAGCAAAATATCCTTCAACTGAACTCCAAACTGAATCTGGATAGCTAGCAGATAAAAGATCCTGCCTAATGACTACTTTTCCCTTAGGATATCAAGTCTCTATCTTATGAGGACATCTTGGTGTCCTCATCCTTGCCAAATCCTTTTTTGGAATCCTGTAATCTTATCATGATGCCTCTGTTACATCCATTCTTGTTATAGTATTTGCTTTTGGGTTGATCTGTAAAGGACAATGCCCTGTAATTCATGGCCATAAAAACCAAAACAAACAAACAAACAAACAAACAAAAAAACCTTAAAAACCCTTAGAAAGAAGGGGAGCTCTGGGCTCTCTTCTTAGGAGGGGAATCTCCATATGATCATGTGTTATATTTCTTCAGACAAAATATTAAATTGATATTATGTTTTTTCTCTCTTTCTCTAATCTGGTTTGTCTTATAGGAGATATCATGTTCTCTGATCTGGTTTTGGTAGGACATATTATAAGATATAACTTCTCTGATCTGTTTATTAATTTTGTAGGACAGATTAAAGATTAATTTCACTTATCTGGGGTTTTGTAGGAGACAGGCAGAATACAAAAATTAAAAAGTATATTTTAATATTCAACAACCCTAAGACTTGCTTCATTGTTTATTCCTAAATCTTCCATTTCACATTGACTGTAGAAATTGATATAGTGAACATAGATGAAAAAGAAATTGTATAAAGAAAACACACACAAAAACACAAAACCCTAACTAATCAACCAACCCACCAACCAACAACACAATAGCAGCAACAAAAATGCCACCAATAGAAACAATGTTGCTGTTGGTGGAAGACCTATGGTCTCCCCCTTCCATGAAATACAGTTTGACCAAGTTCATATCACTATTTCTATCCAATGAAAAAAAATGATTGAGTTTTATTGTTTTCTCTTCTTTCTTATGCCTCTCTTAATGGAGTCCTATGTAGAGCAAGGTTTAGTGCAATGAAAAAGGATTTACCTAGTAGCACATCACTGTGCACAAAGTGATCCTATTCATGACCATATGTTTGCTGCTGAATAAATCTCATAAACAAAGTCTATAAGGAGGTTTGGAATGAATAGCATAAATGTAGATTCAGAAAGCCTATGTAAACCTCCTGAGAGTAGGGGGTTCTTTTGTTTTTGTCTTTATATTCCCAAGACCTTATTCTAGTACCTTATGCACGTCAGTAGGAGATGAATAAGATTTGGACTGTCAAGTTGACAAGCATTTATTAAATTTCTGCTATGTGCTAGGCACTCTGTTAAGTGTTGGGGATCTGCAGAAAGGGAAAAAACAAACAAAAATTCTGTGCTCTCAAAGGAATTACTAGCTTAAAAATGTTAGATAATTCAACTGAATGGAGATAAATGTTACTTTATGTGAGGATTGGTTTATCTCCCTATAATATGATAATTTGGGGTACTCAGGGTCCTGTATTTTGGAGTTCCTGTAGCAGGAGTGACTTGGAGAGGCAGATGACAGATATTTGGTTATTTTTGATGGCCTTGCACCCTCTGAATAGACATGGAGATAACTTTTTTAGTAGAAAGTGACTATAGATTTTTGTAATAGAGTTCCTTGTGAAATCTGATTTATTATCTCCTTCACTTATTCCTGTAAGATTATAGAACTATCCTGACTCTCCTTTCCACATCTGCATTCACTGGAGCTAAAAGGGAGAGTCTGGTAAGGGACAAGTATGGTTGGAATCTGCACAATAAAGGAAAGAAGGAGTAAATAGACCCAGAAAATACTGGTCTAAAAGGGAGAACTAAGGATTATAATAATTATAATAATGGCATTTAGACAATTAGAATGGTAGCTATTGAGTTGTTTCCTGGAAGAATGTTTTTGTAAAGTTCAACTCATTTTCATTTTACCATGCTGAAGTATTGCTTTTACTAAAGTTTAGGAATGGAAATATAATTGCAGTTATGAAAATCTCAATTGCTTCCATGCACATGAAAAAAATGAAACCATCCTTCGGGCAGAGGCTTTCATCCTAAATATGCATTAGTGTGTGTGTGTGTGTGTGTGTGTGTGTGTGTGTGTGTGTGTGTGTGTGTGCGTGTGTGTGTTTATAGATAGATGGATAGATAGATCTCTCTCTCTATGTGTGTGTATATGTGTGTGTGTGTGTGCGTGTGTGTGTGTATGTGTGTGTGTATATCCTTTCTCTAGTAAATATACTGTCCCAGAGAAATATGGAGGGGGGTGGTGCTCCTCCTCACCAAAGGTGAACTGATTAAATAAATAATTACAGGGATAGTAAAGGTTGTTGCAGTTAACAAATGAAAAAGAACCTTGCATTTTTTTCAGCCCTTATTCATATAGATCTAATGGAAAGCAGATGGCCCATTTGTGGAAGCTCTGGATTAAAAGACATTTGCACCCTTATGATGTTCCCACTAATGGGCGAAGTGAACCACTTCTAACGTCTTAGAGAGCTGTCAGCTGCATTAGATAATAGGTGTGCTTGATTAGCTCTAACGGTATTTGCAACTTATGGTATTATGTGACCAAAGCCCAAAGCACAGGTAGATGGCATTTTAACTTGAGTGCTGTCACTGAAAACACAGATTTATATTCTTTTGCCATGATGGGACTTTGAATGGAAGGAATAATTATGTTTCCTTTTTTAAAAATCTCATGGCTCATTACTTTTCTCAATCACATTTATTCATAGTTTTAGTCCACATTTGTATTTCTAAGGATGATGAATTTCTATGGTACCCCTATAATTTTAATGCTTTTATTTCTGATGAGTTTAATGAGCATAGGTACAGTATCCAGTTATGTGGAAAACACCCCTTCAATACCACAAAAAGTAGTCATGAGATATAATATTGCCCAGGCTATGGAACAATGAACAAAAATCATTTGTAGTAGAGTATTTACATGTGCATTTTTCACTTTTAGCTCATCTTATGATTTTCAAGATAGCATGATGACAATTTTCTTTATACACTTTTCTTGCCCTATATTAAAAAATATATGATTTCATCAGCCAGTTCTTTGGCCTTAATTTTTATTAAAAAATTATCTCATCCTTTGTTTACAGCCATATCTCTCCCTATTTAGTAAACACAATCACATCATTGGCTTTACATTTTTAGGTATGAAACATAATAAACCAAAGTAAATTAAATCCTAATAAACAAAAAAAAGCATGAAGGATTAATAATGTACAGGTCTATAGATTTATAGATCATGTGATCATTAATCTCAATCACTGATACATTCTCAAATTTTTTATGCATTATTGCTTGAGATTAATGTGACTTTGTACGTTATTATGTATTTGTTATTCAAATATGAAGAAAATAATCATGTGATTTACTCAGAGAACCTAATTAGTCTAAATTAAAGGTAATGGAAAGCAGCTGTATTTTTTATTTTTTAAAATTTATGCTGAATTTAAGAATTCCCAATAAAAAGAGAACATTTCCATAGAAAGAATAGAAAAGTGAATTACATGTGAAACAATCTGTTATATAAAACATGATTTTAAAATGTATGCGATAAATTTAACAAGTTACTTTCAAATTCTCCTGTTTATCTAATTCCTTCTGAACTTCTTTCTTCACATTTTGAAAGAATCTTCTATGTCCCTTTTAATTACTTTTCTTCTCCCCCACCCATTATCAGTAACTTGTACTACTCATAGATCTTATCACCACAAAGCATCCAAAATGCCACATATTTGCCATATTCAAAAATGTATCTCATTCTTCATCTTTCATTCATCTATCACCTCTGTCAGGAAGAAGGTAGCATATTTCCTTATTGATCCTCCACAATAATGATTGATCATGCATTCCTCAGAGTGTAAATTTTTCCAAGTTGTTTCTCTTTAGTAAAATACTTATTATAAATTATGTTTCTGGTTCTGCCCATTTCTCTTTTTATCATCCTATAGAAATCATCCAGGTTTCTCTGAAACTTTACCTATTGTCATCTCTTGTAACACAAAATAAATATTCATCTCCCTATTATATCTTGTGAAATTTGCTAGTTAACAATATAGAAAATGGAGATAGGACTTACTGTACTTATGATATACTGCACTTGAGAGAGGCTTGCTCTGTGGCATAGAGAATAGTCTACTGAACTAGAAAGCAGGAATTCATAGGTTTAGATCTGGTATCAGGCACATTTTCATGCTGTTCTATGAAAGCTCTCTGTTCTTCCTTTTTGTATTATCTACAAAATGATAATACTTGTTGGGCAAACCTTATCAGGTTGTTTTAAGAATCAAATGAGACAATAGATATCTTGTAAAGTTTACAGCTTTGTCTAAATTTTAGTTGCTGTTTGTAAGATAATTTAATTGATGTTTTTGTAATAGCATTTAATGACTAAATTTACATATGTTATATATATATATATATATATATATATATATATATATATATATATATATATATATATATAATTGTTCTCTTTCTCACCCAATCTGGAAATTCAGGAGTTAATCCAACTACAGAGAGCATGGGAGTTTCAGTCTAGTCCATTTCTAGCCTGGGTGGCTTTGCTCCTTCCTTAGTCAAACTCTGTATGCTACCCCTCTCTAAGCCCAATACTGATGCTGTACTTCGTATAGATACCAGATTGGCAAAGTCCACCACACCTCAGAACTATAGAACTACAGATCTTCCAGACTTGGTGTCCATGATAGCTGAGATTAGAGGCTATCATACTCACCCCCTTTAGTTTTTCCAGTTCTTGTAATATAGCCTTAGTTTCATCTTTCCTTCTTTGTTCCCACATTAAACCTCTAAATTGGAAGTCACCTAAATGCACTTAAGGTGAGAGTTCTTTCACATATGTAGCATGTGAGTGTAATGGGACTCAAAGAGGAGCAGAATAGAAAACTCTATGCTCTTCTACCCCTACATTTCTATAATGGAGACTTTAATTCCTATCATGAAGGGAAGCAGAAAAATGGGGCTAGAAGCCACAGGGAGAGAGAGAGACAGTCAGAAAGACAGACACACACACAGAGACAGAGAGAGACAGAGACAGAGAGACACACAAGAGAGAGACAGAAAGACAGAGAGATTGAGTGAGACACAGAGACAGAGAGAGACAGAAAGAGAGGCAGAGAGAGAAGCAGAGAGAGATGGAGAGAGAGAGAGAGAGAGAGAGAGAGAGAGAGAGAGAGAGAGAGAGAGAGAGAGAGAGAGAGAGAGAGAGGGAGGGAGGGAAGGACAGAGACAGTTATCAGAGTATCAGCTATAATTATATTTATTTACTCCCTTAAATATTGTTAGTCTAGGGGGTGCAGCTTTCAGATCTCTGTTTCATTATTGTTGAAAGGAAGACCCTAAGCGTTATTTACAAGGATTACCTCCTTTCCCAACATACCCATTCCACAATAAACATAGTGATTATCCTCCTCCTCCTCCTCCTCCTCATCACATAGTGATTATTAAAGAAGCCCATTTATCTAATTCAATTGCAAAACAGAAACCAGAGGAAGTATAAATGAATATTGTTTTTATTTGTCCTTTGTTTTCAAAGAGGACCAGTGACATCAGAGGAAATGTCTGGACTTGAGCATGAATTAGATTTAAGTGAGTGAAGGTTGCACAAAGTCATCAGCTTCACTGTCTTTTCCAGAGTCATTGATCTCCTGTAGCAGGACAAATGTCAAGATGACTGGTGATGACCCAGGATACAGTAGATGGCTGGTGTCTTTTTTGTCTGACCAAGCTCTATAAGCACTTCATAGCACCTGCTTCAGCTGCCTTCATGGACACTGGAATTCTTATTCTATTTTTATCTGCCCATTCCAAAAGGAAAAGTCTTAACATTCTTAGAGTAGACATCCCCCTGACTTACCAAAGGGTTTGAGACCTTTACCTTAAAAAAATGATCCTCTCTATGACTTACCTGCCAAGTGGCATCCAGCCTTTTCTTGTAGATTTCAAGCAGAGGACCTCTACTTCACATTCCAATTTTGGACAGTTCTAATTGATTGGGGATTTCCCTTACATCAAGCCTAAAGAATACTTGGGTGCAGAGGGATTGCCATCTTTCAAACATTCTGGGATTTCTGTTTAAGAAGAATGAAATGTATTTGTTAGAGATACAGAAGGCAGAAGAAGCAAGCCAAGTTGGTGGGAGTATAATAGAAATAGATTTTGCCTTGGCATGAGGAAGGATTTTCTAATCATTAGAACTATCTGAAAAAATGAAAAACAAAACAAAACAAAAACAAAAACTCTGCCTCACAAGGTAGTTAACTTGCTAATCCCTGTCACTGATGGTGTTAAAACGGAGGCCTGATGAAGAAGTCAGGGATATCATAGAGGAAATTTCTGAATGGCATTGAGAAGTTGGATTGGATGGCCTCTGAATTACCTTTAAACTTTAAGATTCTCTAATTCTATTTTTTCACCTTTTCTTTTGTTTGTTTTTGGTTTCCTTAAAATAATCTAACTAATCTTACCATGGGTGTTAAGTGGTTTGGTTCTGATATATCTATTTATTCATTTTATTTTGTTTTCAGTTCTAAATTTTCTCCCTCCATCTACTCTATCCCCACACCAAACCCATTATTCATTGTAAATCACGCAAAACATAACATATACATTTATCCTATAATCTACACTGTTTACTATTTACCTTGCCATCCTGTAAATTAAGCTGTTAAGCTTTTTTACATCTTCATTCTTGATTCATTTTTTCTTTCATTATTCATTATGAATTCGTGTCTTTTCACATTTCTGAGAGAATACCAATGTGGGTTTTTCAGCACACAAATAATAAAAGAAAAGAGGAATTTGGAGATGGTGGTTTGGAAGGCTGCCTATGTGATAGATCCTCCCCTCTTGTTTACTTCTACTTCATTTTAAAATACAGCAAAATGGTTACAAATGCTCATGTATGTAGTTAATCTGTACTAGTCCTTTAAATCCTGTAATTTTCTTAAAAGCCCTTGCTGCCCCTTGTGCTTACCATAGTCACCCAACTCTGATTTTTTGTTTTCCATGGCTTCCAAGTGTTATTCATTTTGTTTAATAAATATCATTACTGACACTCATATTTCCAGCAGCTATGGCAATTCTATCCAAATGCAGCACACAATAGTTTCGGCAGACCGACTTAATGTGATCCTGAAAATTAATTTCCCATGCAACTTCTGCCATTAGGAATGAAGTAGCTGCATACTGAAATGATTTTCAACAGAGTTCTCAGCCCTAGATCTGGCCTCCCTTATGGTCAACATAATTGTAGGCAGGCACCAATAAAACATACTTGATATGGAGAGTTTTTAAATGTTAGAAGATCAATAATTGAGAGGGGATGCCATTTTTAGTAACCAAGCGTTAACATAATCAAACTCATGAACTGGCAGTTTTTAGATACTATGAAGCTCTCCTTTCTTTGCCTTATAATTTGGGAGGGGAGGGACTCCTTTACATTTAATGACTTCAAATACAGCTTATTTTTAAATGGAATGAGATGTCATGAGTAGTTAATGTGATCTCCTAAACAAATAAAAATACTATTTTAGGTAGCCAAACATAATTAGGGTGAATTGATCCTTTGGCACTATAAGATCAGTAAAAGCTTGTCCCAGAAATTTCAAAAGATCATTTATGAAGATAAGAATGCTGAGTGGAATTGTGTTTACATCCTTTAAAATATTCCCCCACTTTAAATCCATCCCCTCCCCCTCTCCCAAGAGGAATGACAAGAAATTGGCTTCAAGAATGTGGTTATCCTCTTTGTCCTAACAAAGTTGAATTCATGTAGACAAAATATCTGATTTGCTTATATGAGTAGTAAGTTTCAAGACTTCACAAGCGATTATATATGTCTCTAGCCAGAGAGATATATTGATAACATACAATCTGAAAAATGAATATAAGTAGTATGGGTAATAGATAGAAATTCGTCAGAATCAGGAAGACCTGAGGACAAGTCCTGAGCATGACACATTGGCTTCGTGACCCTGGGCAAGTCTGGTATATGTTCCAGACAGCTCTCTAAGACTATAAATAGCAATGGGATTACTAGCCTGCAATGGTAGGGGGAGTTACTTCACTGCAAGATCCCAATGCCATTCAATTTGCAAGTCTTGACCAACACAACCCATGTGTTTTTGTTTGCAGTTATGAATTGCATTAATATTTCATGATTAGTTCTTATACACATCATTTCTAAGGGATTTTCAGTCATCAGATCAACGACAGACTTCCTGCTGGCTAGACGGAAGTCAACCTATTAGAAAGCATTATAACCAAAGTTTTTGTACATATCCTTTTTATAGGGAAATCACACCAATTTCAAATCTAGTTTGAGATTTGATCTTTAATTAGTAAAACAAATGTCCAAATTCTCTCCGTGCTGGTAATCTAAAGAGGAAGCATAAAAGTTATTAAGAAAGTGTACTCTGTTGCATAAGTTTCCTCACCTGTAATCATTTACAATGAGAGGAGGTATGAAGGATAGGTAGTAAACCAATATATTTACCAATCTCCTGTATGAAGCAATTCCAACAAATACAGGTATATATTTTCTACAACCGATAGCTTGAAAGAATTAACAAGAATTACTGAGAGGTTAAGCAAATTGTCTAAGGTAACATAGTGATATGACCTTGAATACAGGTTTTCCTGGGCCTGAGGCTGGCTCCCTATCCATAGTGATCACATATTCAAATTGAAACAGCTTAACATTATCAGTGTTGTATTGAAATTTTATTTATCTTAATAAACTTTTCCAAATTTTATTTTAATCAAATTTGGCTGTACTCTGGAATTTTGTGAAAGGGGGCAGGTTTTTCATCTCTGCCAAAGACTACATAATTAATTATTAGAGTCACTGAGACTGATCCTTTGCTTTGTGCCAGATGATATACAAATCTCAGACATAGAAACAAGAGCAGCCATTTTGTCCTATTTTTGAATTTTCCCCTTTTAGTTCTTCTATATCCAAGGACAGTACAGAGCTCTATTTTGGCTAGATGACAGCACATATACACTGAGAAACTTACTTTCATCTAGAGACCTAAGGGTTGAGGAAACAGTGTATAGGAGCCTGGACAAGTGTAGTCTGATATCTTGCCTCTGAATATATGTACTTTTGTACTCTAGCTCAGGAGCTAGGTTTACATTGCTTCTCATCTGAACAATTGTAATAACTTCCTAAATGACTCTGGTGCTGGGACCCTATAACAACTCGCTCCTTTCTCCAATTTAACCTCCACAGATGACAAATTTTGCTAATGCACAATTCTACCTATAACATTCCTACACTTATTAGACTTCAGTGGCTACCTATGACCTTCAGGAACAAATATGTCTTCTATTTGGCAATTAATGATCCTTACAAACTGATCCCAATATACTTTTCTAGATTTTAAACATTATGTATACTACATTCTATTGTGTGATCATACTTACTTTGCTATTCTTCATACATAGCATTTATTTATTTGTCTCTGTACCTTTGGAATGACTCACCCCATGCCTGAAATGCAATTATTCATTACAGTCTCTTAGAATCTTTAATGTTCCTTCGATGCTCTTCTATATGATGCTTTTTATAAGTCTTCCTGATACTAATTCTTCCCCTCCACAAAAAAAAGAACGTTGCATATATTTTCCTAGGGCCTTTAATGCTTTGGGCTCCTTCACAAGATGTCTAGTCCATACATTACCAGAAGAATATACACATATGTATATAGGATATGTATAATTAACATATATTATAATTATACATTATATTTATAATACATACTTATAAGGTCCAGTTTATAGTATATGCATATATGTATATATGCAATGCATATATAAATATATATGTGTGTATATGTATATATACATAGATAGATGAGAGGTGATAGATAGATAGATAGATAGATAGATAGATAGATAGATAGATAGATAGATAGATAGATAGATAGATATGGAGGAGAGGGAGGAAGGGAGGGAGGGAGAGGAGAGAGACAATCTTTAATAGAGTACAAACTCATTGAGGGCAAGTCTGTGTTCTGAGTACCTAGCACAGTGGCTGGCAAATAATAGGCACTTAACAAGTGCTTGTAGATTATTTGTTTTAGAGGCTCAGTCCTACATTCTCCAAGCATAGCAACAGCTTCTCCCAACATAGAAGCACCAGGGCAAAGACAGAAACAGTATGTTTGGAAGATTGTACTGATATATTTTTCATATTGATCCTTCTCTTTGCCCAGTGGGAGAGAGAAATGGGCAAAATAATTTAAAATAAATGCAAACTATTAGGTGAAGTTTATACATTGTCTTTACTTGAGCTTTCTCTTTTAGTCTTATTATACAACTGTTCTTTATCTGAGGTCAAATATAAAGTATTTTAAGGGAAGTGATGAAAATGACTATTTTTCGTTAACTAGATTACAGACAAATGTTTTAAAGAATTAGTTTACAAAATGACAAGTAGTTGACTTCCATAAGTCCAAATGCTGACATGTCTTAAACATTTCTAAACTCTTAAAACTTAATTTAAAAATTCAAATCCAGTAATAGCCATTTTTTTTGCAGGGCAATGGGGGTTAAGTGACTTGCCCAGAGTCACACAGCTAGTAAGTGTCACGTTTCTGAGGTCAGATTTGAACTCAGGTACTCCTGAATCCAGGGCCAGTGCTTTATCCACTGCGCCCCTAGCTGCCATTTTTAAATGACTAGAGAAATCATCAGGCACCATGAGAGAATGTTGGTTTTGCATTGAGGTTCATGAAATGTCCCCTTCCCCCTTCCCCCAATCTACTTTATATTCATTTAGTTATATGTGGGTATCCTCTGAGGGTTAGGTTGGTGTTTCACTTAGAGGGAGGGATGGACTTGACAATGTGGCTTTGTGTCATATTGTATTGAAAAAAAGAGAGAGAAAGAAACTTTTAAAGAAAAAATTTGAAAGACAGATAATAGAACACGTACAGTAAATACCCCCTGAAAGTCCAAGAATGCTTTAATAACATGGTTTTAATGATAAGACATTGGAAGTCTGTTTGCTCTCTAAAGAGTGAATGTTTAAAATGGTGAGTCTCTTGCAATTACTTTGGTCCTATGTAGCCAGGGCAATGAATAGTGATATACATGTGTATGAAGAAATAAATGGAAGGCCCAGAGTGGGCCTTTTAAATCAATGCCCACTGTTATTGTAAAATATTGACTTTCTCATAACAATAAATTCACTTTTCAGGTTTACAGCCACCAACTGAATGCCAATGGGATGTAAATGAAGAAGTGGCACTAGATGATTGGCATTCTCCTTCTTGTTGCCAGCCTTTTACTAGGTACCCTTGCATAGAAGCCCATTGATCTGTATGCAGGACTAAATTGCTCCCTCCACAGCTTAACTCTGGAGCAGATGTATTTGACCATGAGGGCTCATAGCATTCAGTGAGTTATTTCATGTTGAACTGTTTACTCAAATGCTTGACTTTTTGGCTCTGTTTGCTAACAACTCCTCAGACTGAGGCTGTAAAGCCTATTGTGGGTTTTCCCCCCTTTTTAGTTCTCTGTTTTAATCTTCTTCAGTCTAGCAGAGGACCATTAATCCTGAAAGAAAACACATTTCTTCCCTTAAGAGACATTGGTCTAATGTTCTAACACCATTACTTTAGTTGGAGACAGGCAAACAAAGATGAGTTCCGCTCTTTTGGAAACTACTGTCATTCATTCTGTTTCTGAATTCTACAGCTTACAAAGAGATGTCTTTGTTTTACATAAGTGCTGGCAATAAATAATAGGTTAAGTATTAAGACTTCTACTTAGGCTCTGTGGGCAAGTTTTTCAGGACATGCCTGGGAGAAAAGTACAGGGATGTTGAAGAGAAACAAATAGAGCAGCAGTCCTTTAAACTGCAATATTTAAGCATATGATATAGAGAAGAAAGTGCTTATGAAAAAGGAAGTGACATCTCTTCTTACCTCTGGTATATTAAGCACAAAGTAGTTCATTTCTTTTTTCATGATCATGAAAAAAGATTAAATGAGGTCATGCTACTTTGAGATTGGGTGATCTACAATGCTACCTAACTTAATGGGGATGCCATCAAACCATCAGATCATTACATCATAGGATTACATAGATCTGGATTTGGCATGGGCACTAGTAGTCAAGGGTGAATTAGAAGTCAGGTCTAATCCCCTCCATTAGCAGCTGGAGATCCACAGATGTTAAGTGACTTGTAAAATATATTAAAACTTATTCCTCCATATTTTCAGTATTGTTTCAATGTACTAGAGATAGATGCAGTAAACCTATGGGACAGTTAAGAGTTTCACATTCAAATTTTTTTTAATTGACTTTATAATACTTTAATTGGGAGAAATTGGGGAAAATCTATTTTTTCCAATGAAAAAGAATTTTATTGTTGTTTTTCAGTCATTTCCATTGTGAGTGACTCTTCATAATTCAATTTGGGGCTTTCTTGGCAAAATCAATCTAGTGGTTTGCCATTTGATTCTCCAGCTCATTTTACAGATAAGAAACTGAGGCAAATGGGGTAAGGGATTTGCCCAGGGTCACACAACTAGTGAATGTCTGAGGCCAGCTTTGAAGAGTTTTCCTTACTACAGGCTGGCACTCTATCCCGTGCACCACCTAAATGTTTATTTGAACAGTATTAAAAGTATCAGAATTCATTTCAATTAATCTCATCCCTAGATGTGGAAGTCATTCCCTGTTAGTATTAGATTCTTAGTGATGAAAAAAGATACCTCTTTCAAGCCATTCAGGAGCATTTCCTGCATTGCTAAAGGACTCATTCATTGAAAGCAAGGACTTTAAAAGCAACACCATAAGCATGCACTGGAACACAATTTCAAACATATTATACAATTTCAAATATATTATAGCTATAGACTATTGAAAAATACAGTATGGGTTCGACTTAGAGAAGCACTTGAAAAATTATGAAGAAAACTAAAAACATGCAAAATATGGAAAAATATTATGTATTGGTCTTTTCAGTCATTTTTACTCACATGAACAATAGTCTAAGTCATCAGCAATGATTTCAAATATAAAGTATAACAACATATTGCTTCTACCTGTTTCTGTAGATCATTACTTTATTGATAGTATATAAAAGTTTGAATTTCTGTTTCAGTTTCACAAAATTTAATAAAATAGTAACACAATTTGTTCTCCATTCTGAATTTCTACCTATTAAATATTAGCAGTCATTTATCTTTTTTTAAAATATTTTTAGCCTCTCTTTACCCATGAAAACACCTGTCCCAAAGAAGTTCTCCTTTTTAACAAGTATTGCGAACTATATATCATTACTTCAAGATATCAAACAATTATGTCTAGAATGAGGTAATGCTATTGTAAAAACTCATATTGCTATTCAAAAGTAATTCAATCCCTTAAAATATGACTTAAAACAGTGTTTCAG
Organism: Dromiciops gliroides; assembly: GCF_019393635.1. Classification (NCBI taxonomy): domain Eukaryota; kingdom Metazoa; phylum Chordata; class Mammalia; order Microbiotheria; family Microbiotheriidae; genus Dromiciops; species Dromiciops gliroides. Next base: position 164,027,462 of record NC_057863.1, read on the forward strand.
ATTTTGCCAAATAGTTCCCTTCTCTACCAAGTGTTTAACTCAAGAGGTCATTGAAAATAGATAAAGAGATTGAAGTGGAAAAACACTAGATTAAATCTAAGAAAATTTGGTTTTGATTCCCTGTTCCAGCACATGTGGCAGATGTAACTGTTTTTGTGACCTTGGATGTAGAATAGGAAAAAAAAGAATGCATGGCTATAGGTCAGGAGAACTGCATCCCAATTTTATGCTACCTTTTTTTGTGTGTGTGTCATTGAAAAGTCACTTAACATCCCCCCCCGTCTCAGTTTATCACTTGTAACATTAACATTAGGAGATTGAATAAGATAAACTCTAAGGTCCACTGCTTCTCAATCTATAAATCTCTTTATCCCTTATAGCTTATATTTTCTTATTTTTGAATTGAATAAAATAATACATATGTTATATTTGAGGGATTGCGATGAAAATGAATGAGTTAATATAATTAAAGCATTTTGCAAAGCTTAAATACTATGTAGTGAAAGTTAATATTTTAACCAAAACTTCTTGAAATTGATATGAGTGAAAAACATGAGAAATAATATTTCTAGGTAACCAATAGTCAATTTATTAATCAAGCTAGTTGGTAATCAATAAATTGGTCAGTGGTTTCTCATGGTAGCCAAAGACCCATAATAGAAACACTGAATGACTTAATATACTTTTAGAAAAGGAGGCATCCTGACAAATGAAATCAACCCTTCTGGTGAACAATTAATCAGGGGTGGCATAGTCAAACAAAAAAGTTATACATTCATTCTTTTTGAAAATTTATATCTTACTCTTTAACTCTATTCCACTATTTCTCTGTTATGGAGCAGGAGGTTTGAATAACAGATGCTTATGATGTTGTTAGTGTGGGGTACTTCACTGTTCAGAGTTCTGAATTCTTAATTTGCTTAAAATGTGCTCCTTAGTTCACTCAGTATCATTGATATGTTTTCCCAAGGTTCCCTGAAAGCTTAATATTTGTCATCTCTTAAGGAAAAATAATATTCCATTTCTGAATAATCATAATATTCATATACTATAATTAGTTTAGTTCGAGATTCATTATTATATGTAGGGCATATTGTGTGTTCAGTATCATGTGTAAGGAAAGGGAAAAAATGTGTAAAGTAACAGAGTTTCAAAGACCATACAGGCTCTGAGTGAGTCTATGTTTGAGTCTATAAAAATAGAGGGTGTCTGATAATTGCCTTTCCACAAATATCTGTACAACTGAGTTGAGCCTCCAACTGACAAGGTAACTTTGTGATTGTATCTTATAGAATCTCTATCCTTAATTAATAGTTAACTTCACATGATGTAAAATTATTGAATTTCCCAAACACAGCATCAATCTTACAACAATAACCACAATAAAAAATTTTCCATTTGTACATGTCAGTTTTAAAACACCTCTATTTATAGGTATTGCTACAATTTTGTGTATAATAATATTGTTCTGAAAAAAATATTTCTAGAAATTTTAGACACCATAATCAGCTTTATAGATATTAGTGTGATAAGCATATCTAATTATCATGCATAAAAGCAGTATTGGACATGTTAACCTGTTCAATTCAAAATTATGAGTTTAGGATCCAGGTATATGAACAATTCCATAATAACCAATAACATTATGTATGTGTATGTGTGTGTTGATTTATCCATCAGTCCATCACAGGTGCCAGATATTCATTTTTTTATTTGCATAGAGGTTAAATACATATTTTTACAAATCAATAGTCTTTGCACAAGTTTGATCACATCATTCTCTTACTCTGACTATTTTTGGGTTTGTTTAACATAACTCCTGTTCATTAACTCTTCGTGTAAACCAAAAGAAAGAGAATCCCACAACAGAAAATTACTTGAAAGGACAAATTCAACTGAAAAGTGTATGTAAATAAAAATTGAGAATAATGAAATTCCATTTTAGAACATCCCACATATGAAGTTATTTCAAATGGAATAATTCTTATGTGTCAATAAATGAACTTGTTCGGTGTTTACCTGATTAGACAAAGTCAATAAGTCATCTCATACAGATTTATTTGTCCTTGAGAGAGAGCAAATTGTCTGCCTCAGAAGGAGAACAAAAGTGTTTAAGATAGATTACCTCTGCCTTTGGCACAGTTGACTTTATCTTTGAGGTCAGGGTTCTGTAGTAGTCATGAGTTAGTTATAGACATCATTTTTTTCATACTGTTAAGTATACTATTTGTTGAATCAATCTACTCACATGATTCTGAGATTACCTTTACTGCATGGAATTGACAGTTATGAGGTAAACCTGGATAAAATGGAGAGAGCTAGTGAATATTCTACATGTATGCTTACACACAGAGAGAAATCCATGTTTTTTCTAAGTCACTATGTTTTAATCAAATTTTCAGTTATTATCCACTTACTTGTTTCATAATTATTGGATTGGGGAAATTTTCTGCCTTCTTTCTAGGTTCATTGAAACATGGAAACTCAATTAAGACATATAAGTTTAAGAAATTTTTTTAAAATTATAGACAAAAGCAAATATGATGTTATACTCTCATAAATAAGGATACAGCAATTTTTTAAAAAAATATATAAGCTTTGGTTCTGATATTTGGGAAGTTAAATAGAAAAAGGGGAAAGATGAGAAAAAAATTAAAAACCCCTTATCTACAGAAGGGAAAAAACCTTACAATAATCATACAGAGAAAGATATGCATAGAGATGTACTGATACATAGATGGAAGGAAATAAAGCATGGAATAGCATCTTTGGCTTGGGAGTATTGCCACCAAAGATGTGTAAAATCATTTTGAATTTTCACACCTATAGGCAAAAATGGAATGTATTTCATGTGGCATTTCCCCCCTAGGCAAGATGAAATGAAATGGAGTCTCTCTTTGGCCTGCCAATTAATTGGACATTTGAAACCCATGGCTTCCATACAGTTATGGAAACCTCATATTTGACTCTCAAAATCTGCATGTGTGTGTGCACAACCTTATATATTTTCATATTAATTGTTTGAAAAATGTAGGCAGATATAGAGTTATAACTCTAATTTGCTGGCAAATAACAAGATTCTCTCTCTCTCTTTCCTCTCTTACACACACACACACACACACACACACACACTGAAAGGTAAAAAAATCATGCTATGCCAATTAAGAAAAGAACAGAAATTTCTCAATATTGGCCATTCACTAACATGTTTTTAAATAGATTTAAAGTGATAAAATCTCACTCCATATGGCTAAAGTACTTGAATTCAAAACTTTCAAAAACAGCTTTCTAATCTTCCCTTTCCTTCCTATTTCTTGTCCAGAGAACGCACACCATTAAATGGAAGAACAATAGACAGTGTTACTGGTTCTTTCAAGGATGGCAGATAAGTTAGTCATTTTAATGGAATGGAGTGCCAGTTCAGCTGGGAAGTGGTGTGATGTGATGCTGCAAGCTTCTGAACATATTTCATACTTGACAGTAATAATATTGAATTAATATGTCTCTAGAAGGCTTAGAAAATCTGGTTCAAATTTAGCCCAATTTATATAGGTTTGGCAGAGTTATAAGAATTAACAAATCATGCTGTGACTTAAAATTAGCATTATGAATATTTAGGAGCTGTTAGAACAGTGGGTTAAATATATGAAAATCCCACTATTATGATATAGAAAACATACATTCAAACCTAGCAAAGATTATTAAATGGAACAGAGAAAGTTCTATTACACAGGCCAATATTATAAAATATCCATCATTTTGTTTTGCTTTGCAGGTCAATTCCCACATTATTCTTTTACTGTTCACTGTTCCCAAACACCTGCTTGCAAGAATCTGAACTCTTGATTTCTTTCAGTATCTCTCACTATCTTCCTGCCAATGAAAAGAATAGACTGGCTCATTCTGGAGAGGTTTTCTTTTCCTTTTCATCATGGTAAAGCTATTAGGAGATTACAAGATATATAATTATATGATATGACCCATAATGAAAATACTTTTTATTAAAGAACATTTACATATCACATCTAACAGGGAAAAGAAGTGACCATTCACAATTATTGGGTCATATATTTGGAGCTATAAGGGCCCACAGAGATCAAGCCCAACCCTGTCATTTTAAAGATAAGAAATTAAAACTCACAGAGGCAAAATGACTGGCCCTAGATCACACTGGTAGGAAGTTATACAGCTGTAACTTGTACTTATGTCCTCTACCTTTAAAATGGGACCTTTTTGCACTAGTAAATTACAGATGAGAGGCAGGGGATGGATAATAATAGTGAAAAGAAAGCTGCTTTCTGAGGCAGGGAATCTAAGATCTTGATCTATTTAAGACATATACTGGTTTATGGAACCACTTCATAGGGTAATTAATTAACTTCTAAGACTCAAAATTTCGGGTAAGGTACTGATCTGCAATAACAAAAAAGTACTTTATTGGGAGATTTCTACACTAAATAAATTATGCTACAGTTACATTCTAGACTTGAGCACTTGAATTGAGCTTTAGATATCAATATGCATTCCAAGATGCAGTGGTGAGGTGGGGGATCATTCCAGACATGAGGTGTAGTTGAGATAAAAGAACATAAGCAGGAAATGGAATGTTTAGTGTTGAAAATAGCAAATATGATAGTTCTGTTAGGACACAGAATGAGGGAATGGGGAGTGAAGCAAACGTTTTCTACAAAGAGTTTAGAGGGCTTTCAATGCCAAATAAAGTAATTTATATTTTAGAATAAAGAGGGAGTCACTTTTTGTAGATATATATATATATATATATATATATATACATATACATACACATACAGACATATGTATGCATATGCCTTAATTTATAGGTATATACACATAGACACATATATGTGTATTAACATATGTATGGATATATTTCAATTTATTCATATGTGTATATATATGTATATATAATTTTAATTTGCTTAATTCTGTCAGGGTCACACTTCAAGCATTTGAAATATTATGCTCAATCTTCTTCTTGGAGTTTAGAGTTGTATCGGTAATATCACTTTTAAAAGTAACACATTTTACTTTCCCATTGAAAATGTCAACTTTTTGGAAACATATTTGCTGAGTAACATTTTTCAAGAAAGAGACATAATTAAGAAAATATAAATAAGGACACAACATAGTAATAAATTGGCAAGGATATGTTTTTTCTGGAGGAAAAGTATTCTTAGAATAATATTTGTCTTTTTAATAATAACCCATGGGAAACTCAAATATGTTACCTTTTTAAATGTTGTCTTGCAAACGGTTCAAATACATCTTACAGAAAACAGCACTTAGAATGGAATTGAACAATTTTTAAAACAGCTTTTGGAAATTCCATATCATTACCATAATATTTATATAAATTATATATATATATATATATATGTATGCATATATACACACATACATACGTATAAATAATTGTATTCTGGTGATCCATATTTTGTATATGGGAAACCTCAAATTGTCAGGTTATTTGTGTTACACGATGAGATAGTTATGGATAATTTTAATCCAATTTAAAAGGTGCTTATAAAATTGGGATATTGATCATAAATACCCAGGAGATATTTTCAAGCCAATTTAGTCATGACTATAAAAAGAAAGTGTGAAAGTGTGTGTATATATATATATACACACCATGAAGTTAGTGCATACATAATTATATAGACTACAGAGTTTTTACCCTAACCTCTCTCATTTTTTACACTTGAGAAAATAGGCACCATAGTGAAACAGAAACTCTACTTGTTACTGGGGATACAAAACCCCCAAAATACATCATTCCTTAACCTCAAGAAACTAAAAATATGACAAATTATTTATAAACCAGTCCTGCTTCTTGTTTCGAGAATTATGACTTGTCCTCAAATGTAGTAGAAGGATCAGTTTAATCATTTAATGATTTATTGAAAGATAATGGTGGCGCCATAGTGAGAATAGGGCTATAGAGAGGCAAGAAATGAAATGAAGTAGAGAAAAAGAGGATAGGTAAGTTTTCCTCATAGCAGCAATAATACACACATAACACACATGTATGTATATTTGCATTTACATGATTGTAGTCATTTTGCATTATATTTTCCTGGTTCTGCTTTTGGTACTATAGAAAACCTAAGTCTACAAACTTTTATTGTTATAAATTACTTTTTATATAAATTATTCTTACTTAGCAAGTACACATTCTTTTTTGTGTGTGTGTGAGGCAATTGGGGTTAAGTGACTTGCCCAGGGTCACACAGCTAGTAAGTGTGTAAAGTGTTTGATTCCAGATTTGAACTCAGGTCCTCCTGAATCCAGGGCTGGTGCTCTATCTACTGTGCCACCTAGCTGCCCCCAAGTACACATTCTTTTTGACCTGAGTAGATATGGAGAATGCGCACTCACCATATTTTATGTTATAATACTGTCAAGTTGTCATTTTACTTAAGATTCCTCTGCCTTCTGCTGCTGACATACTTTGGTTTGGTGGCTCTGGACAATTCATGTAATCTCTCACTGCATGGGGAAGGCAAATAACTATCTCTGTTCTCAAGGAGATCACAGTCTAATGGTGGAGACAGCATATAGATACATGCAAAAAATCTATATGTAGATGTATTGGAACTACATAACAAATGGAATGAATACACTGGAATCATGAATAATTCAAAAAGACTTCCTGAAGAAGATGGGATTTTTATTGAGATGTCAAGGAATCCAAGGAATCCAGGAGGCAAAGATGAGGAGAGAAATATTCCGGACATGGGAAGACAGTGAAAGATGTCTAGAGTCTGGAAATGGAATATTTTGTTCAATGAGGTCAATGTCACTGGATCAAAGGGCTTGTGGGGTGGGGATATATCCAAAGGTAAGTGATAGAGGTATAATGTGTAAGAAAATTTTCAAAATGGAGGGATAAGTTATGAGAGGTTTTCAATGTCAAACAGAGGAGTTTATATTTGATTCTGGAGGTGATAACACAAATTTGTAGTGGGCCCAGTCAGCAGAGTTTCATGATTTTTCTCTAGCTTCAGTTATCTGTGTATGCATATAGACAAAGGGTTAGGGTGGTGGGAGTGATCCAAGGCTGAAGCTTGACCATACAATATCAGGGAAACAACAAAAGGGCAAAGGATTTAAAAGAACAGGAAAATGCATGATTGAAGAGATTCAACAACAAGTCTCGATAGGGAAGGAAGAGAGGGTAGTTATTGCATGATCAATGGCCTAGGAAAAATGAACAGGTTGAAGTCATGGCATGGATAAAGCACAGGTTTGGGGGTTGCAAGGTAGAGGGAGAGGTTGTATGGCAATATATGTGATTAGATAAGGAATTTCAGAATTCATAAACATGAAAGTGTTCATTTTAGGTTGATTACAAAATCAAGAGTATGTTACGAACATTTTTATATGGGGCTGAGAGTGTGGGAAATTAGTTACTTGGGAAATTGTGAGGTTAGAGTGCTTGAGAGAATATTCATATGTATGTTGAAGTCTCCTAGTATGAAGACAGGAGTAGGGAATAAAAGAAAGACTGTGGTCCAGGAATATTGTACACAGTAACAGCAACATTGTGTGAAGATCAACTGTGATAGACTTAGCTCTTCTCAGCATACATTTATCTAAGACAATTCGAAAAGATTCTTGATAGAAAATGCTCTCCATATCCAGAAAAATAATTATGGAATTTGAATGCAGATTGAAGCTTATTATTTTCATTTGTTACTGTTGTTGTTGCTGTTTTGTTTCTTCTGTTTTAGTTTCTTCCCTTTTATTCTAATTCTTCTCTCACAACATGACTAATGTGGAAATATGTTTAACATGATTTTACTCTAAAAAAAAGAAAGTAATGGAATTTTAAAGTATCTTCTCCTATACCCTATTTTATATACTATAATTATTGCTGATGATCTTTTCCAAGGTTTTCCAGGTTTGTAGAATCGGATTTCAGTTTTAGAGCTGAAAGTGATCTTAGAGTTTTAATATATTGCCTTTATTTTTTTCAGATTAGGAAACTGAAGCTCAGACAGATTAAATGACTGTCTCAGAGTCAGACAGTTATGAATTTGAAGAGCCATACTGTTCTTAAGAATTCAGTGCTATTTGCATCATCCCACTCTAAAGCCCTGAAGTGGACTTGACACCCTTTGGGTATGACTTTTATACATAGACTTCAGGATTTCTCTCATAAAAGGTTCTAAGAAATGCACTTCACTTTAAAGAAAAAAGAAAGTATTGAAGACTACCCATATTTTTCTCTTAGAAGACTTTATTTTATATATTTGAATTTTATTATTTGAACTTCTTATGGAAAATGAAGTGTTGCAATAGCACAGTTTGCAAATTCAACCTAATGCAAAAGCATGCAGATACACAGAAATTAAATACAGTAAGAATATGTGCAAAATGAATGATCTGTAAATTCATATGCAATGCCCATAGGTATTCCCTTTTTAAACTAGGATATTTTTAATGATATGCTGCATTGATTTTCTTGTATGTCACATTACATTGAGTTTGTATGTCTCATTACACTATGTTATCACTTTATGGTACTATATAGCTTACTAGTTGACACTGTGAATATAATATAATGTGATGTGCCATAGTTGTGAAATGCCATTAAACTATGACACTCTAGAGATTCAGTGAATTATATCATTTTGCTATCCATAGTTTCAAAAGCCAGAGAGGAACATAGGAGCCAATTGTCTTCAAGATTAGCTGAGTTTGTTTACTGACCATTTCTGTCCAGCAAAGGTGGCTGCTCATCAGATTATTGCCATCTTTGGAATCATCATTAAATAACATGGTCATGTTATTTTTCTATTTTATATAATTAACCTAATAGTACAAACGGTAGTACACTTTTAAGAACCTTCATATTTGGGATGCAAACTAGTGCTTTTGCCTTTCTCAGAGGAATGTATGTTGGCTCTTATCCAACTTGAAAGATTCTGTGCATAGATTGGTTGAATAACAGCAGAGAGGTTAAAGTGATTTGTGATCTTCTTTTAACCCAAGATCTACTTTTCAATCTCTCTTTGTCATGAATCTCCCAGTCCATGGAGACCTTCAAACCACTATAACCTTGGATTTTCCTTCCTCTTGATCCTACAACTGTAGTGATATGTTAACAAAATATTTTTTTATGTCACAGATACCGTTACCCTGGAAGGAATATTTTAAGGCTTTGTGCTTAACCAAGATCTGGGTATACTAATCTTCTTCTAGAATGGAAAATAAATTTTCAAATGTAATCCTCCTTTATAATTTTTTCAAAACTTCTTTATTAACATCTATTTAAATAGGCTCACTTTGGGAAAGCTCCTTCACCTCAGTAGGAATGATGGTGTCATGTAGTTCAGAAGTCTAATATTCACTCTGGCCTCAAAAAGTTGTTCTTATATGTTAGTGAAATTTTTAAATAACTTGATGGTGTGAGTGTTGCCACACCAATAATCTTACTGCACTGAGTACTCAGAGATTCAAAGTTCTCAGTGTGCTTCTTAGATCACTGAATCAGCCATTTCCTATTTGAAACTCTCTTTAGAAATCACTGGGTAAATGACCTGGATTTAAATTTGGACAGAACCATCACAGACATTCAACTAGAAGATCTGGATAGGTTTGCTGATGAGCTACTTCCTTCCAAGTAAAACTTCTTCACCCTTCATTAGTCAAGGATCAAAACAGGGGTCAGGGAGTGGTACTAATTCATTTTGCACTCATTTATCCTTTCCACCTATTTCTGGGAGGCATATTGGACATTTAATTTCTTTTGCCCTCTTAAAGTTCAGGCCATATATTACTGAATGTCTGTGTGTGTAATTATATGTCTACATATATATATGTGTATATGTATAATTGTATGTAATTTAATATGGGAGTTTATTTTCTGCAGCAGTTTTTAATTTATATTAGTTTATTTTCTTTTCCCCAAAAATATTCTTTGAAATTTATTTGACATTTGCTATTTTCTCAGATATTTTATCCATCTCAATAAGTGAATCAGATGAAGTAGTAGCATAATTTGCATTTGCACTGCATATTTCCATTAGGTTGAAACCAATTACCATGAATTATGTAATTATGCGATAAAAAGTGTGCTTTTGACTATATGTAACAACTTTGGGGAAATTCACTATCTACATTAATCAGAAACCTTTATTATCTTGTACTAGGAAGTCTTCTTCATAAAGATTCAAATTTGGTCAAATTTAGTCTCTTCCAAACTTTTCTTTTTTCCCTCAACAAAAAATTCCTTTAATTTTTTCATCTTTAATGTGTCTTATATTCATCCAAATGACAATATGCTCTATTGAGTCCATGAACTCAGTGCTATAAACTGCTAGAATTACCAATCAGATTTTATATATACGCATATATATTCCCTTATTTATTTCCTCATCAATCATTTATTTTGCTTTATATCTTTACATAATTGCTTCTGAGAAAGAAATGAAAAAAAAATCTTTCACATTCAGATTGTATTTTTCCTAGTAAGAAAAATTAATAATATGAAACAATAAAGTGACTGCACCTATAATGATGTTTATACCATCCTACCCCAGTAATCCAGTCGCATCTTTTAGTACTTTGGGGAATAAGGATCATTCAATTATCTCTTATCTTATACAATCATTTCCTTTTAAATTACTCATTGTTTAACATTCTCATAATGATCATACACATTGTTTTTGTTATTAAAACATTTCCCTTTTGATTCTATTTATTTCACCTTATACCAGTTCATATAAACATTTTCATGTTTCTCTGAATTCCTCATTTTCATTCTTCTAAATACAATTGCCAAAATTATATCCCCAAGGTTCAGGTCTAATCATGTCACTCTCTGTTAAAGAATTTGAACTAATTCCACATTTTCTTATCCATCATGAGTTATGTCTAGTCTATCTCTGCATGTTGACAGCACATTACTGCCTTAATACACTATACCCTCTAGCCAAATCAAGCTATATGTTTTCACAATAGGTAACATTATATCATTGGTTATTATGCTTTTGCATAGAATGCCCTTCATTCCTGAAATCTTTTCCCCCCATCTTTTGGAGCACTGTTTGCTTTAAGGTTTTTAACAATTGATGTGACTCCACCTGGTAGAGATTTACTGTAGGAAAGCTCCGCCATGAGGAGAAGGCAACTGAGGGCAAGCCATGTGGCTTTTCTTTGACATCAAGAAGTGATGTTTGATTGTGGGTACTGTCTAACAAAGCTACCAGCCAATTAGCTTGGAGCTGTGTGGGGGGACAGGATGTTTACAGTTTTCACAGGAGGCTTGTAGGATGAAGAAGGGGTGGTTCTCTCTTTTTTGTCAGGACTTTTGTGGAGAGTGGAGTAGTCAAAAAAGCAGAGGGAGCAATCCTTATTTCAGACAAAGCAAAGGCAAAAATAGATCTAATTGAAAGAGATAAGGAAGGAAACTATATTTTGCTAAAAGTTACTATAGATAATGAAATAATATCAATACTAAACATGTATGCACCAAGTGGTATAGCATCCAAATTCTTAGAGGAGAAGTTAAATGAGCTACAAGAGGAAATAGACAGCAGAACAATACTAGTGGGGAATCTGAATCATCCCCTCTCAGAATTAGATAAATCTAGGTACAAAATAAATATGAAAGAAGTTAAAGAGGTAAAGAGAATATTAGAAAAGTTAGACATGATAGATATCTGGAGAAAATTGAATAAGGATAGAAAGGAATATACCTTTGTCTCAGCTATCCATGGTACATATTAAAAAATTGACCATGGGGCAGCTAGGTGGCACAGTGGATAAAGCACAGGCCTTGGATTCAGGATGACCTGAGTTCAAATCTAGCCTCAGACACTTGACACTTAACTAGCTGTGTGACCCTGGGCAAGTCACTTAACCCACATTGCCCTACAAAAACAAACAAAAAACAAACAAAAAAAATTGACCATGTATTAGGGCACAAAAACCTCATGGTCCAATGTAGAAAGGTAGAAATAGTAAATGCATCCTCCTCAGAACATGATTCAATAAAAATTACATGTAATAAAGAGTCATGGAAAGGCAGACTGAAAATGAATTGGAAACTGAATGAGTGAGGAGGGGGCAGCTAGGTGGCACAATGGATAAAACACTGGCCCTGGATTCAGGAGTACCTGAATTCAAATCAAGTCTCAGACACTTGACACTTATTAGCTGTGTGACACTGGGCAAGTGACTTAACCCTCATTGCTCTGAAAAAAAAAAAAAAGAATGAGTGTGTCAAACAACAAATCATAGAAACAATCAATAACTTCATCCATGAGAATGACAATAATGAGACAACATACCAAAACTTATGGGATGCACCTAAAGAAGTGCTTAGAGGAAATTTTATATCTCTAAATGCTTACATAAAAAAAAGAGAAAGAGATCAATGAATTGGGCATGAAACTTAAAAAGCTAAAAAAAAGAACAAATTAAAAATTCCCAGTTAAATACTAAATTGGAAATCTTGAAAATCAAGGGTGTGAGATTTAAAATTGGTATTAGATCATAAATCTCCCCTCTTTAACCTTTCCTTTAATTTATCTCCCAGACTAGTAAATGGAAGAAGCTTCTGGTTTTCTAGTTAGAGCTTTTATTGTATGGTAGTTACAAGGTAATGTTGATTAGAGGGATAGGAAAGTATAAATACAAAACAAATCCTCTTAAGTCTAAGCTTAGTCTATATTCCGTATAAAACTCACCAAAAGCCCAAGGCCACCTTTGGAGAGAGAGAGAGAGACCGAGTCAAGCGCGTGCTGCTAACTGCGAGCCGGGCCGAGTCGAACTCCAGACAGCGGCAGTCTGTGCAGCGCAGTCAGGAGACCAGCAGAGCAGGAAAAAGCTCATACTTCCGTTCTCTCCTTGCCTTTTAAGCTCGCACCCCGGAAGTAGAGTGCAAGCAGGCCGACTGGCGTGTGTAGCTCATGCCGTTGGTCTCCTCCCCAAAAGGGTGGTCCTTAAAGAAAAACTGGCGTCTCTATTATCACTAACCGATTGTTAAAACTTTTTACCACAAGGGAAAAATTAATAAAATTGAAAGCAAGAAAACTAAATAATTAATAAATCTAAGAGCTGGTTTTATGAAAAAACCAATAAAATAGATAAACCTTTTGTTAATTTGATTTAAAAAAAGAAAGAAGAAAATCAAATTACCAGTATCAAAAATGAAAGGGGTGATTTCACTACTAATGAAGTGGAAATTAAAGTAATAATTAGGAATTATTTTGCCCATCTGAATACCAATAAATTTGATAATCTAAATGAAATGGATAAATATTTACAAAAACACAAAGTGCCCAGTTTAACTGAAGAGGAAATAAAATCCTTAAATAAACCCATATTCGAAAAAGAATGCGAACAAGCCATCAATGAGCTCCCTAAGAAAAAATCTCCAGTGCCAGATGGGTTTACAAGTTAATTCTTGGGGCAGCTAGATAGTGCAGTGGATAGAGCACCGGCCCTGGAGTCAGGAGTACCTGAGTTCAAATCCAGCCTCAGACACTTAACACTTACTAGCTGTGTGACCCTGGGCAAATCACTTAACCCCAATTGCCTCACTAAAAAAAAAAACAAAAAACAAACAAACAAGTTAATTCTCCCAAACATTTAAAGAGCAATTGATTCAAATACTATACAAATTATTTAGAAAAATAGGTGTTCTACCAAATTCCTTTTATGACGCAAATATGAGTAAGAAAATTATAGACCAATTTCCCTAATGAATATTGATGCTGTATAAACAAAAGTTGAGAACTATCTTTACATGTAATGGAAAAAATAAAATACCTCATACATGAATATTGATGCTAAAATCTTAAAGAAGATATTAGCAAGGAGATTACAGCAAATGATCAACAGTAAAATATACTATGACCAGGTTGGATTTATACTAGGAATGCAGGGCTGGTTCAACATTAGGAAAACTACTAATATAATCAACCACATCAATAAGAAAACTAACCAAAAACATGTGATTATCTCAATAGATTCAGAGAAGGCTTTTGACAAAATAGAGCACCCATTCGTAATAAAAACACTAGAGAGCTTAGGAATATGTAGAGCTTACCTTAAAATAATAAGCAAGTTAGAGAGATTACTCTACCCAATTGATTGTTTATATTATTCCCTGCTTGAACCAATTCTAATGAGGTTGAGGTCTTTGAGCCAATTCTGATGAGTGTTAGGCTCATTTACTACCCAGATTAAATAGATTTCTCCACCCAGTTGGGAGTGTGTGTTAGTCCCTCTTTGAGGCATCGCTGATGAGTTTAAGGCCTTTGAGCCTTTTCTGATGAGTATAAAATTCATTTACTGCTCTGCTCCTCTCCCATCTCTTCCCCCACTCCATAAGCCTTTTCCTGTTTCTTTCATGTAAGATTTTTATCTCTGCCCTTCCCCCTCCCCCAGTACATTCCCCTCACCCCTCAATTTAACCCTAAAGATATCATCATGGGGCAGCTAGGTGACACAGTGGACAAATCATCCACCTCGGACCCAGGGGGATCTAAGCCAAAACCTGTCCTCAGACACAAGACAATGACCCACTGGAAGACCCCAGGTATGTCCCCCAACTCCAATTTTTTTATGGTTCTCTAGGGTCAGATGTCCCATTCAATTCAGGTCTTTCCATCATGAATACCTGAAAGTCCTCTTTTTCATTAAAGTCCCATTGTTTTTCCTCTGAAAGATTATGATCAGTTTTGCTGGGTAGGTGATTCTAGTTTGTAATCCCAATTACTTTGCCTTCTGGCATATTCCACGCCATCTACTCCTTTAATGTAGAGGCTGCTAGTTATTGTGCTATCCTGACTGGGGCTCCACAGTACTTGAATTATTACTTTTTGGCAGCTTGCAATATTTTCTCCTTGACCTGAGAGCTCTGGAATTTGGCTATAATATTCCTAGAGTTCCTTTTGGGATCACTTTCTGGGGGTGATTGGTAGATTCTTTCAATTTCTATTTTACCTTCTGCTTCTAGAATATCAGGGCAATTTCCCCTGCAAATATCTTGGAAGATAATGTCTAAGCTCTTTCCTTGATCATGGTTTTAAGGTAGACAAATAATTTTCAACTATCTCTCCTGTACCTATTTTCCAGGTCAGCAGTTTTTCCCAGAAGATATTTCACATTGCCCTTTATTTTTTTATTCATTTGGATTTGCTTTATTATGTCTTGGTTTCTCATAAAGTCACTGGCTTCCATTTGTTCAATCCTAATTCTTAGGCAATTATTTTCACCAGAGAGCTTTTCCATTTGGCTTTTCAAGCTGTTGACTTTTTTCTCATGTATTTCCTGGATCACCCTAATTTCTCTTTCCATTTTTTCCTCTATCTTTCTAACTTTCTTTTCAAAGTCCTTTTGAGCACCTCTATGGCCTGAGATCAATTCATATTTTTCTTGGAAGCTTTAGATATAGGGGCCCTGATGTTGACATCTTCCTCTGAGGGTGCACCTTGATGTTCCTTGTCACTAAAGAAACTTTCTATGGTCCTCACCTTTCTCTGTCTGCTCATCTTGCCTTTCTTTTACTTGACTTTTAGCTCCTTAAAGTAGGGTGCCATTTCCAGGCTGCAGTATCCCAAGCTTAAGAAGTCCCACATGGTATGATTTAAGGAGGATCAGATCCTTCACTTGTCTTGCCTATTCCCTGGTCTGTAGATGACCCCAGACCAACTTGCTAATCAACCAGCTTTGTGTGTTGTGGTTGTTAGCTCTGACAAGCCTGTGCCCCCTCCCACCTGGGCCACTGTTACTCAAGCCTACCTCCTGGTTCTCAGCTGGGGTGAAAAACTCAAGTTATGATTCTGCACCAGCATAGACCCCTGTAGTCTCCCCCTGCCAAGGGTTCAGACCTCTCACCAGACTGTGAGGTTAGTTCCAGATGACACTGGCACTGCAGCTGATTCAGAGGCTCTGGGGGTCTCCTTCTCTGATGAGGCCTTCCTGAGACTGGATCTGTGTTAGGGTGACTGTGGGACTGGGATCTACTCTTGTCTCAGCACAGCAGCTCCATCCTTCTGACCTTCCAAGCCATTCTTTTTTCAAAGATGATTTCAGCACATTCTTCTGCAGATTTTGCTACTCCAGGCATTGTCCTATGGAATTATTTGGATGTTTTTTGGAGTGATTTTGTCATGAGTGTGAGAGCTCACTGCCTTTCCTCGGTTATCTTGGCTCCACCCTAATAATGGATTTCTTTTTTTTTTGGCAAGGCAATTGGGGTTAAGTGACTTGCCCAGGGTCACACAGCTAGTAAGTATTAAGTGTCTGAGTCTGGATTTGAACTCAGGTTCTCCTGACTCCAGGGCCGGTGCTCTATCCACTGCACCACCACCTAGCTGTCCCCTAATAATGGATTTCTAAGAAAAACCCAGACATTAGTTTTAGCTGCTCTGACCCAACAAAGTTTAGCTCAGTCATGCCTGGGAATATCTCATGTGAACAAAAGGAATGCAAATTGATTCTTTTGTTTAGATAGGTGAAGAATCACCTGATCATTGGAATTTACCCTTTCTGGACCACCCCTCAAATTATGTCAATAAAGGGAGCTAAATGATGCTATAACCAATTAGCTTAGATCAATATACAGTCACCCATCTCTACCAAAAGAGGATAAAAAGCCTCTCTCTCTCTCTCTCTCTCTCTCTCTCTCTCTCTCTCTCTCTCTCTCTCTGATCACCCTCTTGGCTCAGAATGATGTTTCTTAGGGGTATGTAATTAGGCCTATAAGGCTTATGCTAGTGGGAGACATTGTAAGGGCCAAATTCAATATGGGAAGAGTTATTTTGGTGGCTCATTGTAACATTAGGATTCAGCAAATAATGCAAAACCTCTAGGTCTAAAGTTTCCTCTCTTCCAAACTGCCTTTTTAGTTATTTCTCTCAGACTAATAAGAAAGGAGATTAACACCCTCTTTTCCACAAACAAACCAGGTTTTATTAAAGGGAACAATGAATTAATAACACAGGTGAAGTTAATAAAGCCAGGGACAATGAGAAGGAGAACAAGGGAAAAGAAAATTAATAAGCTCCCTGGCTCTAGCAAAGACTAACTCAAACGACAAACTTGCTTCCAGCTCAGCTAGCTCAAAGAGCTGGCCTGACTTCCACAAACTCACCACCACCTGGGGTCCATAATTTCAATGAGAGTCAGCTGTGTAGTCTCTCCCCAATTAGGGCCAAAGCTCCACACACAGCTCCTCTCTCCCCACATTTTTCCTATCTCACAGGAAGAGGAGGACCTTAGCCCTGCTGAGTCTCAAATTGGTTCAACATACCCCCTAGGCTTTCCCCATTATAATTTGGCCAGGGCCATGTGGGCATAGGGTAACTACTAGAGGAGGATTAGATACTTAGTTTTTCTTTTCTATAATCTCTTCAAGTCCACACCCATCTTCTTTTAGGCTTTTCAAGATTATATCTTTTCAGTCCGACCATAATGAAGCAAAGATATGGTCATGGAAACCCCAAATTACAATTAATTCCTTACAACATGCAGTCAATACTTTACTGATAAGTAATAATAACTAATAATAAATGCTTACTGACAAAATGGGTGTGATATACATTAATATATAATTAGCAAATAATTTTAGAAAGTACAGCCTAGAACAAATAATTTAGCTAACACAGAATATATTATGCTTCACATGAATGAAAAAAAATTTTAAAGCAGGAGTAATAATCCTGATCTCAGTCAAATATATATATATATATACATATATATATATATATAAAATAACTGTATGCCAATAAATTTGATAATCTAAATGAAATGGATGAATATTTACAAAAATATAAATTGTCCAAATTTACAGGAGGAATTTTAAAAATTGAATAACCCCATTTTAGGGGGAGAAATTGAACAAGCTATCAATGAATTCCCTAAGTAAAAATCTTCAGGGCCAGATGTTTTCACAAGTGAATTCAATCATACATTTCCTGAACAATTAATTCCAATATCATATAAATTATTTCAAAAATAGGTTAAGGTTTATGAAATTCCTATCATGACACAAATATGGTATTGATACATAACCAGGAAGAGCTAAAACAGAGAAAGAAAATTTTAGATCAATTTCCCTAATGGATATTGATGCAAACATTTTAAATAAAGCACAAACAAAAGTATTACAGCAATTTATCTCCAGAAAGATACACTACTACAAAGTGTGATTTATACCAGGAATGCAAGGCTGGGTCAACATTAGAAAAACTATCAACATAATTGAACACATCAATAACAAAATTAACTGAAATAATATGATTATCTCAATAGATGCATATAAGGCTTTTGACAAAATAAAACCCTCATTCTTATTAAAAACCCTAGAGAACATAGGATTAAATGGAGTTTTTCTTAAAATGTTAAGCAGTATCTACTTAAAACCATTAGCAAGCATTATATGTAATTAGAATAAATTAGAGCCATTCCCAATACGATCAGGGGTGAAACAGCAATGTCCATTATCACCTCTATTATTCCACATTGTACTAGCAATTTTAGCTTTAGCAAAAAAAAGAAGAAAAATAAATTGAAGGAATAAGAATAGGCAAGGAGTAAATAAAACCATCACTCTTTGCAGATGATATGATACTATACTTCGAGAATCCTAGAGAATCAACTAAAAATCTACTTGAAACAATTAGCAAATTTAGCAAAGTTGCAAGATATAAAATAAACCAACATAAAAGACCAGCATTGATATGTGTGTGTGTGTGTGTGTGTGTAAAATCTGATCAACAAAGCCCAGCAACAAGAGATAGAAGGAGAAATTCTATTTAAAAAAACTGTAGATGGGGTAGAGCTAAGATGGTGGAGGAAAGGCATCAAACGCTCAGAGTTCATGACACAATTACTCTAAAAACAGTCATAAGATAACCTCTGGAGGACCAGAACATACAAAAAGATGGGTTGAGATTATCTTCCCGCCAAAGACAACTTATGAAGCTCAATAGGAAGGAGTCTCTGTTGGGCTGGTTGCAGAGTGCAACCCTGTGATTGGGCCAACACAGATCCAGCCCCAGGCAAGCTTTGACAGAGAAACTTACCACCAAGCCTCCAAATAAGCTGTAGCACCAGCATCTTCTGGAACTAGGCTTATGGTCAGGTGAGAGGGATGAGCAGCTGGCCGTGGCAGGGGTGGGGGTAGTGGAAATACAGGGGTGTCTGTGGAACTTAAGGAAAAATTCAGTAGTCCTACTCCAACTGTGAACCAAGAAGAAATCTTGAGTTGTGAGAGGCCCAGTTGGGGGAGGGGCACAGGATCTTTAAAGCTAACAACCACAAAGTTTTGCTGCCTGGTTAATTAGGAAGTTGTCTTGAGGCTATCATTGGACCAGAGAACACGGCAGGTGAGTGAAAAGTCAGCCCTTCCTTAAACCAAAACACCTAGGACCCTCTGAAGCTTGGAACAGTGTAACTTGGAAGTAGGGCTCCACTGTAAGACAGTTTGAAAAGCAAAGTAAAAGACAGGGGAGATGAGAAAGCTGAGAACCATAGAAAGTTTCTTCAGCAACAAGGAAGATTGAGGTGCACCCTCAGAAGGGAATAGCAACATCAGGGTTCCTACATCCAAATCTTCCAAGAAAAATATGAATTGGTCTCAGGCCAAAGAGGCACTCAAAAAGGACTTTGAAGACAAAGTAACAGAGGTAGAGGAATAAAATGGAAAGAGAAATGAGAGTGCTGCAGGTAAGACATCAGAAAAAAAGTCAGCACCTTGAAAAGCCAAATGGAAAAGCTCTCTGAAGAAAATAATTGCCAAAGAATTAGGATTGAAAAAATGGAAGCTAATGAGTTTATGAGAAACCAAGACACAATATAGCAAATACAAATGAATAAAAAATAGAGGGCAATATCAAATATCTTCTGGAAAAACTGCTAACCTGGAAAATAGATCCCAGAGAGATAATTTGAAAATTATTGGACTACATGAAAAACATGATCAAAATAAGAGTTTAGACATCACCTTACAAGAGATTGTCATGGAAAATCTCCCTGATATTCTAGAAGCAGAAGGTAAAATAAAAATTGAAAGAATCCACCAATAACCTCCTGAAAGAGATAAAGCACTGGCCCTGGATTCAGGAGGATCTGAATTCAAACACAGCTTTAGACACTTGACACTTACTAGCTGTGTGACCTTGGTCAAGTCTTTTAACCCTCATTGCCTCACCAAAAAAGAAAGAAAGAAAGAAAGAAAGAAAGAAAGAAAGAAAGAAAGAAAGAAAGAGAAAAAGAAAAGACTTGAGCTGAATAGAAAATTTGACTTTCAAATTCAAGAACCTAGAGAAGTATAAAAATGTAAGCAGGAAAAATAAATCATGAGATATGGTAAAAAGTTAAACTGTTTCCATTCCTACATGGGAAGAGGGTATGTCTAAATCATGAGACCTTTTTGAGTATTAGAGGAGATGATATGAATGAATTTAGACAGAGGGCATGGATAGGGATTGATTTTGAAGGAATAATATCTGTAAAGGGGGGAGGGGGCATTTGGGGTTGGTGAGTGTCTTGTGTTTGAGGCCGGATTTGGGCTCTGGTCCTCCTGGGTCCAAGGTGGGTGCTTTATCCATTGTGTCACCTAGATGCCCCATGATGACATCTTTGGGGTAAAATTGAGGGGAGAGGAATGCACTGGGGGAGTGGGAAATGGGAGAGGTAGAATTGGGTGAAATCTCACAGAAAAAAAGCAGGAAAGGGTTTATGAAGTGGAGGGAGAGAAGGGGAAGGAGTGTGGAAATGAATGAGCCTTACAATCAACAGAATTAGCTCAAAGGCCTTAATCTCATCAGAGTTGGCTCCAAGAAGTAATAACATACATACTGAATTGAGTGGAGGAATCTATCAATCCAGCAGGGAAATAGGATGGGAAGGGGATAAGGAGGGAGTCGCAAAATAAGGGAGGACAGAGCAGGGAGGGGGCAGCTAGAAGCAAAACACTTTTGAGGTGGTATAGGGTAAAACAAGATAGAAAATGTAGTAAATATCATGGGAAAGGAATAGGATGGAGGGAAACAGTTAACAAAAGTAATTGTGAAAAAATTTTTGAAGGAGAGGCAAGAGTAATATAAGATGATGATGACTGATGATGGATTGATTGATGGATTGATAATTCAAGGAGGATGAGGATTGATTGATGAGGAGGACTGACTAAGGATAATGATGAGGATTGATGGATGATGTTTGATTGATGATTGATTGATGATGATGGCAAAATGTATGGTACTTATTTTGCTGGGCTATTGTGAAGAAAATTTTTTGTCAAGTTTAAGGTATTATATAAAAGTCATCTATTACTTTTTTTACAATAGTCAACCTTATAGGTTCATTGTAAGGAAATCTCTCTTTAAAGTACTATATGAATACAGTTTACTATTAATAAAAAATGATGGGCAGTATACTATCTGAAAGACCTGGAGGGACCTGCATGAGCTGATGCAAAGTGAAATGTAATGTATATAAAATAATAGTAATATTGTGAGGAAAATAAAATAAAATAAAATAACTGTAGACAATATAAAATATTTGGGAGTCTACCTGCCAATGCAAACATAGGAAGTCTATGAACAGAATAACAAAACAGTTTTCACCCAAATAAAATCAGATCTAAATAATTTTTGGTTTTGGGTAGCCCAAGCTAATATAATAAAAATGACAATTCTAA
Organism: Dromiciops gliroides; assembly: GCF_019393635.1. NCBI lineage: Eukaryota > Metazoa > Chordata > Mammalia > Microbiotheria > Microbiotheriidae > Dromiciops > Dromiciops gliroides. The sequence continues at coordinate 164,049,147 of NC_057863.1, forward strand.
GTTAATTTACTTATTCAGTGCCATGCCAATCAAACTTCCTAAAAAATATTTTCTAGATCTAGAAAAATAATGAAATTAATCTGAAAGAACAAAAGGTCAAGAATATCAAGGTAGGGGCAGCTAGGTGGCACAGTGGATAAAGCACTGGCCCTGGATTTCGGCCTCAGACCCTTGACACTTACTAGCTGTGTGGCCTTGGGCAAGTCACTTAACCCCCATTGCCAGACAAAAAAAGAAAAAAAAATGAAAGAAAAGAAAAAAGAATATCAAGGGAATTAATAAAACAAATGCACAGGAAGGTGGGCAAGCTTTATTACATCTAAAACTATATTATAAATTGGCAGTCCTTGAAACTATTTGGTAGTAGGTAAGAAATAGAGTAGTGGATCAGTGGAATAGGTTAGACATAGGAGACATAGTAGTAAATTACTATAGTAGTGTACTGTTAGATAAACCCAAAGACTAGCTTCTGCGATAAGAAATCACTATTTGGAAAAAAACCCACAAAAAACTTCTGGGAAAACTGTAAGATAGTATGGTAGAAACTAGGCATAAATCAATGCCTTACACCATATACCACATAAGGTCAAAATGGGTACATGATTTAGACAGAAAGGTTGATACCATAGAGAAATAAATAAAGGAAGAAATAGTTTATCTCTCAGATCTATGGAAAGGAGAAGAATTTATGACCGAATAAGAGATAAAAAATATCATGAAATGCAAAATGCATCATTTTGATTACATTAAATTAAAAAGGCTTTGCACAAACAGAAGCAATGCAGCCAAGATTAGAAGAAAAGCAAAAAGCTAGGAAACAATTTTTACAGCAAAAATTTCTACTAAATACCTCATTTCTAAAACATAAAGATAACTGAATCAAATATATAAGAGAAGACAAGTTGGACTTCCAGGAGTGTAGCTAGACTTCCAGGGGCAGAGCCAAGATGGTGGAGGAAAGGGAGTAACTTTTTGGAACTACCCACACAATCACAAAAAATACCCTCCAAATAATGCCATAAGACAATTAATGGAGCAGCAGAACCAAGAAAAGGACAGTGTGACATCATTTTCCAGGCAAAGATGGCTTCGAAGGTCAGCAGGAAAGAAGTGTTGTAACTGGCTGGGGGTGGAGATCAGGCCTGCAGCTATGCCTACACAGATCCAGCCCCAGGCAAAGCACCAAAGAAACAGAATCCACCAATGACCTGCTGAAAGTGATCCCAAAATGAAAACTTCCAGGATTATTATAGCCAAATTCCAGAGCTCCCAGGTCAAGGAGAAAATATTGCAAGCAGCCAGCAAAAAACAATTCAAGTACTATGGAACAACAGTCAGTATAACACACAATCTGGCAGCTTCTACATTAAAGGATTGGAGGGCATGGAATGTGATATTCCAGAAGGCAAAGGAACTGTGATTACAATTAAAACCGAGTATAATTTTTCAGGTGAAAAAATGGGACATCATTGAAAAAACAGAATTTAAAAAAAAAAAAAAGAGGACTTTCAGGCATTTGTGAAGAAAAGACCTGAATTGAATAGAAAATTTGACTTTCAAATACAAGACTCTATAGAAGCATAAAAAGGTAAACAGGAAAAAGACATCATGAGGGAGGTTAAAAGGTTATACTTTTTACATTCCTACATGGAAAGATGATACTTATAACTCATAAGAACTTTCTCACTATTAGGGCAGTTGAATAGTTGAAGGGAATACATTTAGACAGAGGGCACAGGTGGGAATTAATTATGAAGTAATGATACATGTAAAGCATTTTTTCTTTATCTTTTTTTGTGGGGCAGTCAGGGTGGGGTGGCATGCCTAGGATCAAGTAGCTGATGAGTGGCTTGTATCTACACCGAGATTTGGGCTCAAGTCCTCCTGGGTCTCGAGTAGGTGCTTTGTCCACTGTGTCACCTAGTCACTACATGATGACATCTTTAAAATAAAATTAAGGTCTGAGAGAATAGCACTGGGGTAAAGGCAAAAGAAGAGATGGAATGGACTAAAGTATCTCACATAAAAGATGCAAGAAGCTAATAAAGTGGAGGGGAAGATGGAGGGGAGCAGGGAAATGAATGAGCCTTACTCTCATCAGAACTGGTGCACAGAGGGAATAACAAACACACTTAAGTGGGTATAGTAATATATCTATCTTGCCCTATGGGGAAGTGGGAGGGGAAGGGAATAAGGGGGGAGTGGTGAGGGAAGGGAGGGCAGATTGGGGCAAGGGCAGTCAGATGCAAAACACTTTTGAGGAGGGAAAGGGTGAAAGAAGATAGAAAATAGAGTTAATATCATGGGGAGCGAATAAGTTGGAGGGAAACGGCAATAATAACTGGGGAAAAATTTGAAGCAGAGGCAAGAGCAATGTAATATGAGGAGGAGGAGGGGGAGGAGGAGGAGAATGGGGTTACTTATTTTGCTGGGCTATTGTGAAGAAAATTTTGTCAGCTATAAGGTACTATATAAATGTAAGCTATTATTATTTTTGCAATAATCAACCTCATGTTTTTTTTCAATGAAATCTCCCTTTAAATTACTATGTAAATGTAGTTTACTATTAAAAAAAAGATGAGCAGGTTGCTATCAGAAAAACCTGGAAAAAATTACATGACCTGATGCAAAGTGAAATGTACTGGTATACAAAATAACAACAATATTTTAAGATGATCTGCTGCAAATGACTTAGTTTTTTTCAGTGGTGCAGTGATCCAAGACAACTCTGAAGGACTTATGAAAAATGCAATCCATCTACAGAGAAAGAACTGATGGTATCTGAATACAGATGGAAATATATTTTGTTGTTGTTGTTAGTTCATTTTCCTAAAACGTTTTTGTCTGCTATGTTTTGCATGACTATACATATATAACTTTTATTGAATTGTTAGAGTTCTTAAAGGGGGATAGGGAGGAAGGAACATAATTTGGAAGACAAAATTTTTAAAAATCCATGTTACAATTTGTTTTTACATGTAAGGTGGGTAAAATTCTAAATAGATAGATGGATGATAGATAGATAGATAGATAGATAGATAGATAGATAGATAGATAGATAGATAGATAGATAGATAGATAGGTGGATGGATGGAATTTTTTAAAATGTCACTCTCTGATCGAGAAATGGTCAAAAGACATGATCAGGCAGTTTTCAGACGAAGAAAACAAAGCTATCTATTGCCATATGAAAAAATGTTATAAATCACTATTGTAGAACATTGTACGCAGTAATAGAAACATAGTGTATGATCAGCTATGATAGACTTAGCTCTTCTCAGCAATACAACGATTCAAGACAATTCCAAAGAATTTATGATAGAAAATGTTCACATCCAGAACAAGAACTGTGGAATTGGAATGCAGATTGAACCATACTATTTTTACTTGTTTTTCTTTTTTCTTTCTTGAAGTTTTTCCCATTTGTTATGATTCTTCTTTCACAATATGAATAATGTGGAAATATGTTTGAACTGATTGCATATATATATATAATCTATATAAGACTGTTTGCAGTCTTGAAGGGGGAGGAAAAGGAGGGAAGGAGAAAGATTTGAAACTAGAAATCTTATAGAAACAAAAGTTGAAAATTATCTCTACATGTAACTGGAAAAAATATAGTACTATTAAGATGGGGGGAAACATTTAAAGGCAAGGGCCATCTCTTTTTTTTTAATTTACTTGCCCAGGGTCACACAGCTGGTAATTATCAAGTGTCTGAGGCCAGATTTGAACTCAGGACCTCCTGAATACAAGGCCAGTGCTTTATGCACTGCACAGCATAGCTTCACCCAAGGCCATCTCCTTTAATGGACCATTCCTGTTTATCTAAAGTGTTTCCTTACCCAACCACACTCATATTAACAATGAAGATTTATTTTACATATATACTTCTCTGATAAGCTGTTATATTTACCTAAGAAAATATAAGCTCTCTTAATATTGATACTACTTCACATCTACATATTCATACCTAGTGACAAGCATTTTGCCTGACATATAGTGGACATGCAACATTCTAGATATATATTGACCTGACTGAGTATTTTTTATTATTTATTTATTTATTTAAGTTTTCAAACTTTGTTTAGATAACATTTCCAACTTCAAATTTTTTTCTCCCTCCCTCCCCTCCCTGCACTACCCCCCTAGACAGCAGGTAATTTGATATATAACATTGAACATATTTCTGCATTAGTCATGTTATACAAGAAGAATCAGAGCAAGAAGGAAAAACCTCAAAAAAGAAAAACAACAGCACCAAAAATAAAAGAGATAGTATCATCCAATCAGCGTCCATATTCCACAGTTTCTTTTTTTCTGCATTTGGAGAGTCTTTTTCATCATGAGTCCTTTGGAACTTTCTTGTACCATTGGATTAGTGAGAAGAATCTAGTCTATCACAGTTGATCAACACATAATGTTGATGATACTATGCACAATCTACTCCTGGTTCTGCTCATCTCACTCATCATCAGCCCATGCAAGAACCTCCAGGTTTCTTTGAACTCCTCATGCTCATGGTTTCTTACAGCAACACAATAGTATTCCATTACATTCATATATCACGACTTGTCCAGCCATTCCCCAATTGATGGGAATCCCCTCAATTTCCAATATCTTGCCACCAGAAAAAGAGCAGCTATAAATATTTTTGTACATGTGGGTGCTTTTCCCTTTTCCATGATCTCTTTGAGAAAAAGACCCAAAAGTGGTATTGCTGTGTCAAAGGGTATGCACAGCTTTATAGCCCTTTGGGCATAATTCCAAATTGCTCTCCAGAATGGTTGGATCAGTTCACAGCTCCACCAACAATGCATTAGTGTCCCAATTTCTCCACAGCTTCTCCAACATTTATTATTTTCCTTTTTTGTCATTTTATCCAATCTGATTGCAGTCAGGTGGTACCTCAGAGTTGTTTTAATTTGTATTTCTCTAATCAGTAGTGACTTAGATAATTTTTTCATATGGGAATAGATAGCTTTGATTTCTTCATTAAAAAACTGCATGTTCATATCCTTTGACCATTTCTCAAATGGGTAATGACTTGGATTCTTAAAAATTTGATTTAATTCCATACATATTTTAGAAATGAGGCCTTTATCAGAAGTACTGGCCATAAAATTGTTTCCCAGTTTTCTGTCTCCCTTCTAATTTTGGATGCATTGCTTCTGTTTGTACAAAACCTTTTTAATTTAATGTAATCAAAATCATCCATTTTGCATTTCATAATATACTCTATCTTTTGTTTGGTCATAAACTGTTCTCCCTTCCAAGGACCTGAAAGGTAGACTATTCCTTACTCTCCTAATTTGCCTATGATATCACCTCTTATGTCTAAATCATGTACCCCATTTTGACCTTATTTTAGGATAAGGTATCAGATGTTGGTCGATGCCTAAGTTCTGTCATATTCTCTTCCAGTTTTCCCAGCAGTTTTTGTTAAATACTGAGTTCCTATCCCAGAAGGTTATCAAACACTACATTTGTAATGTCATTTACTACTGTGTCTCCTGTGCCTAGCCTATTCCATTGATCCTCCACTCTATTTCTTAGCCAGTACCAGATAGTTTTGATGACTGCTGCTTTATAGTAAAGCTCCAGATTTGGTACAGCTAACCCACCTTCCTGTGCATTTTTTTCAATATTTCCCTTGATATTCTTGACTTTTCGTTTTTCCAAATGAATTTTGTTATTATTTTTTCTAGCTCTATAAAATAATTTTTAGGTAGTATGATTGGTATGGCACTGAATAGATAAATTAATTTAGGTAGAATTGTCATTTTTTCTATATTAGCTCTGCCTATCCATGAGCAATTGATATCTTTCCAATTATTTAAATCTGATTTGATTTGTGTGAAGAGTGTTTGGTAGTTGTGTTCATAGAGTTCCTGTGTTTGTCTTGGCAAGCAGACTCCCAAGTATTTTATATTATCTACAATTACTTTAAATGGAATTTCTCTTTCTATCTCTCCCTTCTAGACTTTGTTGGTCATGTATAGAAATGCTGATGATTTATGTGGATTTATTTTGTATCCTTCAATTTGCTAAAGTTGTTAATTCTTTCAAGCAAATTTTTAGTTGATTCTCTAGGATTCTTTAAGTATACCATCATATCATCTGCAAAGTGTGATAGTTTTGTTTCCTCCTCGCCTAGTCTAATTCCTTTTTCCTCTATGATTGCTAAAGCTAATATTTCTAGTAAAATATTAAATATTAGAGGTGATAATGGACATCCCTGTTTCACCCCTGATCTTATTGGGAAGGCCTGTAACTTATTTCCATTACATATAACGGTTTTAGGTAGATAGTCCTTATTATTTTAAGGAAAGCTTCAACTATTCCTAAGCTCTCTAGTGTTTTTATTAGGAATGGGTGCTGTATTTTTCAAAAGCCTTCTCTGAATCTATTGAAATAATCATATGATTTTGATTAGTTTTCTTATTGATGTGGTTGATTATGTTAATAGTTTTCCTAATGTTGAACCAGCCCTGCATTCTTAGTATAAATCCCACCTGGTGATACTGTATTTTCCTGGTTTTCACTTGCTGTAATCTCCTTACTAATATCTTCTTTAAGATTTTAGCATCAATATTCATTAGGGAAATTAGTCTATAATTTTCTTTCTCTATTTTGGCTCTGCCTGGTTTTGGTATCACCACCATATTTGTATCATAAAACAAATTTCATAGAACTCCTTCTTAACCTATTTTTCCAAATAATTTGTATAATATTGGAATTAATTGTTCTTTTAATGTTTGGTAAAATTCACCTGTAAACCCATCTGGCCCTGGGGATTTTTTCTTAGGGAGTTCATTAATGGCTTGTTCACATTCTTTTTCTAATATGGGCTTATTTGAGGATTTTATTTCCTCTTCAGTTAATCTGGGCAGTTTGTATTTTTGCATATATTTATCCATTTCATTTAGATTGTCAAATTTATTGGCATACAGTTGGGCAAAATAATTCCTTCCACTTCATTGGTTGTAACAACACCCCTTTCATTTTTGATACTGGTAATTTGGTTTTCTTATTCCTTTTTTAAAATCAAATTAACCAATATTTTATCTATTTTATTGTTTTTTTTCATAAAACCAGCTCTTAGTTTTATTAATTCTAGAGTTTTCTTGCTTTCAATTTTATTAATTTCTCCTTTAATTTTCAGTATCTCTAGTTTAGTATCTAATTGGAAATTTCAAATTTGTTCTTTTTCTAGCTTTTTAAGTTGCATACCTAATTCATTAATCTCCTCTTTCTCCTTTTTTCTTCATGTAAGAATTTAGAGCTATAATTTTTCCCCTAACCACTGCTTTGGCTGCATCCCATAGATTTGGGTCTGTTGTCTCATTATTGTCATTCTCTTGGATATAGTTATTGATTGTTTCTATGATTTGTTGTTTGACCCATTCATTCTTTATATTGAAATTATTTAGTTTCCAATTGATTTTCAGTCTACTTTTCCAAAGCTCTTTCTTACATGTAATTTTTATTGAATTATGATCTGAGAAGGATGCATTTACTATTTCTGCCTTTCTACATTTGACTATGATGTTTTTGTGCCCTAATAGATGGTCGATTTTTGAATATGTGCCATGTACTCCTGAGAAAAAGGTATATTCCTTTCTATCCCCATTCGATTTTCTCTAGACATCTATCATGTCTAAATTTTGTAGCATTCTATTCACCTCTTTTACTTCTTTCTTATTTATTTTTTGGCTAGATTTATCTAATTCTGAAAGGGGGAGATTCAGATCCCCCACTCGTATAGTACTGCTGTCTAATTACTCTTGTAACTTAATTAACTTCTCCTCTAAGAATTTGGATGCTATACCACTTGGTGCATACATATTTATTATTGATATTACTTCCTTATCAATAGTACCTGTTAGCAATAGATCTCTTTTAATGACATCTATTTTTGCCTGTGCTTTGTCTGAGATAAAGTTTGCTACTCCTGCTTTTTTTACTTAAGCTGAAGCATAATATATTCTGCTCCAGCCTTTTACCTTTATTCTGTGTGTATCTCTCTGCTTCAAATGCGTTTCTTGTAGACAGCATATTGTAGGATTCTGGTTGTTAATCCACTCTGAAATTCACTTCACTTTTATAGCAGAGTTCATCCCATTCACATTCACAGTTATTATTACTAACTCTCTATTCCCCTCCATTCTATTCAACCACTTTGTACTTTTTCTCCCTTTCTTTCACTCTATTCCTCTTCACCAATGTTTTGCTTCTTTCCCCTGCCTCCCCCAATCTGCCCTCCCTTTGTATGACCCCCCTCCCTTTTCTTTACCCTTTTCTCCCTTGCTTTTGCCCTCCCTTCTATCAGTCCCCCCTTTCCCTTCCCCTTTTGCTTCCCTAAAGAATGAGCTAACTTTCTTTATCCAAATAAATGTATATGCTATTCCCTCTTTGAATCAAATCTGGTGAGAGTAGGGTTGAAACAATGTTCACCCCTCCCTTCTTTCCGTCTATTGTAATAGCTTTTTCTCACCTCTTCATATGATGTAATTCATCCCATTCCACCTCCCCTTTACTCTTCTCCCTAGAGATTCCCTTTTTAACCCCTTAATTTTCTTTCATCATCAAATCAAAAATGATTTATACTTATACCCTCTGTGTATAGTCCTTCTGTCTGCCAAAATACATTTACAATTCTCAAGAGTTATAAGTATTTTCTTCCCATGTAGGGATGTAAACATTTTATCTTAATTGAGTAACTTTTTTCCCTCTGTTTACCTTTTCAAACTTCTCTTGAGTCTTGTATGTTAAGATCAAATTTTCTATTCAGTTCTGGTCTTTTCCTCAGGAAATTTTGAAAGTCCCCAATGTTATGAATGCCCATCTTTTCCCCTGAAAGAGAATGCACATTTTTGCTGGGTAATAGATTCTTGGCTGTAATCAAAGCTCCTTTGCCTTCTGGAATATCATATTCTAAGCCTTGCAGGCCTTTAATGTTGAAGCTGCCAGGTCCTGAGCAATCCTGATTGTGGCTCCATGATATTTTAATTGCTTCTTTCTGGCTGCTTAGAGTATTTTCTCCTTCACCTGATAATTCTGGAATTTGGCTACAATATTCCTTGGGGTTTTCCTTTTGGGGTCTCTTTCAGGAGGTGATCAGTAGATTCTTTCAATGACGATTTTATCCTCTGATGCTGTAATATCAGGGCAGTTCTCCTTAATAATTTCCTGGAATGTGGTGTCTAGATTCTTTTTCTGGTCATGGCTTTCAGGCAGTCCAATGACTCTCAAATTGTCTCTCCTGGATCTGTTTTCAAATCAGTTGTCTTTCCAATGAGGTATTTCACATTTTCTTCTATTTTTTTTCATTCTTTTGATTCTGCTTGACTGATTCTTTGTGTGTCATGGATTCCTTATCTTCCAACTGTCCAATTTTAATTTTTAAGGCATTGCTTTCTTCAATGAGATTAGGCACTTTTTTCCATTTGGCCAAATGAATTTTTTAAGGCATTGTTTTCTTCAGTGAGATTATGCACCTTTTTTTTTTTTCATTTGGCCAGTTGAATTTTTTAAGGAATTGTTTTCTTCAGTCAATCTTTCTGCTTCCTTTTCTAAGCTGCTGATTCTTTTTTCATAATTTTCTTGTTTTGCTTTCATTTTCCTCCCCATTTTTTCTCCTACCTCTATTTTTTTTTTTTTTTAGTGAGGCAATTAGGTTTTAGTGACTTGCCCATGGTCACACAGCTAGTAAGTGTTAAGTGTCTGAGGCTAGATTTGAACCCAGGTTCTCCTGACTCCAGGGCCAGTGCTCTATCCACTGTGCCACCTAGCTGCCTCTCTCTATTAATTGACTTTGGAAATCCTTTTTGAGTTCTCTTCCCATTTTTTCTTCTATCTCTTTCAGTTGTCTTTTAAAATCCTTTTGGAGCTCTTCCAGGAAGGCTTTTTGTTCTTGAGACCAATGCAACTTCCCTCTTGAGGCTTCACATGTAGGCAATTTGAGAGTACTGTCCTCATTTGAGGTTGTGTTTGCTTCTTCCCTTTTGATACAGAAGCTTTCAATGGTGAGGGCTCTTTTTTGCTTCTTACTCATATTGAAGCTTATTTATTTATTTGTTTATTTATTTATCTATTTATCCATTCATTTATTTATTTATTCATTCATTCATTCGTTTGTTTGTTTGTTTGTTCATTTATTTATTTATTTATTTATTTATTTATTTATTTATTTATTTATTTATTTTTAAAGTTGAGGTCTTCTCTGGGGGCCCCAGGGTCCCTCTTTTGAGCTTCTTGTGCAGGAATAAAGGGACTGTGTCACCAGCTTTTTACACTGAGGCCTCTATGGTATGTGGATTTCCCCCACCATGGATGTCCTGTCTGAGTGTGCTGGGATCAATGGGCCTAGTCACACCTATCCTGTCCGTGGCCTTCCAGCTGGCAAGCTGCCCTCTCAGCTGGTACAGGTGGGTTTCACCACTGTCCTACTGTGCCACTAGCTTTTTGAGCCATGATCCAAGGGCCTCATTTGATTGGCTGTGGTCCACAACTTCCTACTGACTTTCCCCGACCCCCTTGGCATTGCGCTGCTACCCTGCGCTGTGCCTCCCTTTTGCCTGAGTCAAACCAACCTTTCCTGAAGTCTTCTAAATTATCTCCAGTTGGAAGATTGTGTCTCTCTGTCTCTTTGCAGGTTCTTTAGTTTCAGAATCCATCCAGAGGCTTGATTTAATGTTTTTTTGAGGGAACAGGAGAACTCAGGCAACTTGTTGATTCCTCTCTGCCATCTTCCCCTATTCTGAGTATTTTTTATTTTATTATAAACTTCATAAACATGAACTATATTAAAAAACAACATAATTATATAATATGAACTCTACTCTATACAGTTTTTAAAAAGTATATTAAATTCGACATGAGTCTAATTTGTCCTTGACTTCTTTGGAATCTTTACATAGTAGTATCATTACTGAATTACAATTTTAGTGACTTTTTGGTTTAATTTTAAATTTCTTTCTTGAGCAGCTGGACCAATTACTGGTTCCACCAATTTCAGGTATTAGTCTTTGACCATGTCTTTATTGGGTCATAAGTCTCATTTTTATATATTGGCCATTAAACAATTCTAATGGAAATGATTTTTTCAATATATTAATATATCTTTGTGAGGATGGCCAAGTAGGAGTCTCATTTTTTTTTGCTTACGTCATCCAGCAATCATCCTTCATAATAACCTAGAAAAAGCAGCAGATACAGCAGTTAGAACTGCTTGAGAAATCTAAGGAAAAGGTCATAGTGACTAATTTTTCCAGTCCAGAGCAGCTTTAGGAAGATAGACAAAGAGGTCTATAAACACTTGGGTGGGGCTTTGGCAGCAACCCAGTGGAGGTAGCAGAAGATAACTATAGTTGGATGCAGAAGTAAAGAGCATTCTGGTACCCCAGTGATGATGAGGGATCTGAAAAATGATAAGGGTCCAGAGATTGATTACTAGGACTGAAAGCAACAGGGCAGGAAGAAATGTTAGAGGCAGCTCTGTTTTTGATAAATGGAGCACAGTTCTGAGGAAGACAGAAATATTAGTGGTTTGGGGTTACATACACCTTAGATGTATATGGAACAAAAAGCAAAGTACAAGTTCTAAAAACCTAACTGTGTGGTTCATAGCTCAAAGCCAGAGGAGGGGACTTATTTCTAAAATTTAGCCATAGCAACCTCCCTCCCACCCCCCCAACCCCAATCACCATGACATAACAAGGGCAGGAAACCAAGATAAAAGGAGAGTCAAACTATTCAATTGTTCTGAAATTGTGGAAATTACCTAAAGACTAAAAGTAACTGATGACAGTAACATTCAGAACCTGAACCACATGATCCAACATACCCAAACCTGGTTCAGGAATATGAAGAGATCATACCAGGAGGACAGGAAATAAAGTTCTCCTAGGCCATAACACCTTGGAGGCACCAAAAATCTGTAGGCCACAGACTGAAATGAAAAAATAGCAGAAGGACAGAAAAATAGAAACTCAGGACAGATATTCTTTCAAGAAGTGGACAAAGGACTATACTAAATAAAGTCCAAAGTAGAAAAGAAGTGTGGAAGCATGAACATAGAAGTGAATCTTAAATATGACTATGTGATGGGGCAGCTAGGTGCCACAGTAGATAGAGCACTGGTCCCAGAATCAGGAAGACCTGAGTTCAAATCTCGTCTCAGACACTTGACACTTACTAGCTGTGTGACCCTCATTGCTCTGCAAAAAAAAAAAAAATGGTTACATGACAGGGAAAATCAAAACAAACATAGAAGAAGACAATGACTTGAAAACATTAACATGAAAATCCTCAAATTAAAATGCAGATTGGACACAAATACAACAAGACTTTTTAGAAGAGTTAAAGACATAAAATTGTTTTAAAAACAGATTAGAACAGTTGAAGAAAAGGGGGAAGACAAATGAGATCTATACTAGAAAGTCATGAAAAGAAAATTAAACAACTTTTTAAAAAAGATATAAAACATTACCAAACAAAATCCCTCTACTTAAAAGGAAGAATTGGCCAAGTGATAAAAAGATACGAAACCTTAGTTAACAAAATAACTCCTTCAAAATACTTTAAAAATTTATTTTATTTTATTTTTAATTTGTGGAATAAAATAAACATTTCCATAACAGTACCATAAAAATGTGATTGTGCATGAAACTGCAAATCTACTATGCACAACTTGATTTTCCTTTCAAATATACAATAAAATTATTATGTATTTTTTCTTCCCTTCTCCCACCATCTACCCTGGAGATGGCCACCTTTAGAAACAAATATACAAAATTATTATTTACGTAATTCTATTTATCATTTCTTTATCTACATGCAGATACCATATTTCTTTATATGTCTTTTGTAGTTAATTTGGGTATTTATAATAGTCAAAAATTTTATTCATTTAAAGTTATTCTTAATTTTAAAAAAATTTATTTATTCAAAGATGTTCATAAAACAGTATTTCTGTTATTCTCTATGATGTTCTTCTGGCTCTGCTAATTTCACTCTTCATTATTTCATTTAAGTTTTTACACAATTTTATAAAACCATTGAGCTCATCACTTCTTACATCACAGCAGTATCCCATCACAACGACATACTGCAACTTGTTCAGCCTTTCCAAATGGAAGCTTATGAGTCCATGAGATAAAAAAAAAAAAGTGTCAAGAGACTCATAGAAATGACAAATGGAAACTTGTGGAAATATCAGCCAAAATCCACATTTCCCAGACCAATAAAAAACTGTTGCATATATCAAGGGGGGAAATGATAAAACTAAAATCAAGATCACACAAGATGTAGTAGCCACAACAAAATAAAATAGAGAGCTTGAAATGTATTGAAATACATCTGTTACAACCCAAAATAACCTATTCAGCAGAATTGAGCATAATCTTATGGGGTAGTGGGTGGGTAAGGAAATGGACACTCAATAAAATTCAATTTGAAGCATTTTCCATGGGAAAAAAAAAGAGAAAATACATAATTTGAAATTCAAACAAGAGTCAATAGTATCATCAAAAAGTTAACATGAGGGAGAAATCACAAGGGACTAAATAAGGTTAAACTCTTTACATATTTTTAATGGAAAGATGATACATGTAGCTCCTTAGAATTTTATCAGTTCTAGGGTTGTTAGAGGGAGTATACCATGGCATGGATTTTTTGTTTGTTTGTTTGTTTGTTTTTAGTGAGACAATTGGGGTTAAGTGACTTGCCCAGGGTCACGCAGCTAGTAAGTGTTAAGTGTCTGAGGCCAGATTTGAACTCAGGTACTCCTGAATCCAGGGCTGGTGCTCTATCCACTGCGCCATCTAGCTGCCCCATGGCATGGCTTTTGATGCCATTATGTTCGTATGTTTTCAACAAAGTCTGGAAGGGAATGGAAGAAAGGAAGAAATGCTCCTTGTTCATGGGTAGGATTATCTAGTATGATAAAAATGAAAATACTACCTAAGTTAACTTACTTTTCAGTACCATATCAATCAAACTACCAACCTATCTTCATCACAAAAATTTAGCACTGAGTAAGAAATAGGGAGGTTAATAAATGAAACAGATTGGGTTTACAATAAGCAGAAGTTAATGAACACAGTAACCAAGTATTTTATAAACCAAAAGATTCTAGCTATTGCGGCAAGAACTCAAGATTGAACAAAAGTTGTTTGGGAAAAGGAAAAGTAGTATGGGAAAAACTAGAGAAAGTCAAACATTTTACACTGTCTATCAAGTTAAGCTCAAAATGGGTGCACAATGTAGACAAAGGATGGTATCTTAAATAAATTAGAAGACTGAGGAATAACTTTCCTATCAGATATATGGAAAAGGAAATAAAATGTTCAGAAACAAAGAAGAAATAGAGACATTGACAAAAAGTGAAATGGATAAATATGATTATATAAATATTTTTTTAAAAACATTATTTCAGAAATATAATCAGTGCAGCTAAAATGAGAAGAAAAGCAGGAAACTAAGGGAAAAGATTTGTGCATCAAGTCTGATAAAGGCCTCAATATAAAAGGGAACTCAAACAAATATACAAGAGTAAGGGGCAGCTAGGTAGCACAGTAAGCACTGGCCCTGGATTCAGGAGGACCTGAGTTCAAATCCAAATTCAGACCCTTGACACTTACTAGCTGTGTGACCCTGGGCAAGTCACTTAACCCCAATTGCCTCACCACCACCCTCCAAAATGTACAAGAGGAAGATCCATTGTGTAATTGAAAAATTGTCGAAGGGTATGGATATGCAGTTTTCAGAGGAAGAAATCAAAGTTATCTATATCTATATCTATATCTTCACACACATATACATCCATATATGTATATTTATGTGTGTATATACACACATATATACTTTTTTTTAAAAATTCTAAATCAGTATTAGAGAAGTAAAAGCTAAAACAACTTTGTGGAACCACCACACATCCATGATTTTGACTAAAGTGACCAGAAATGAAAATGGCAACTACTATAATGTATATGGGTAAATTTGCTACACTGATACAAAATTGATTGAGCTGTGAACCAGTCCAACCATTCTGGAAAGCAATTTGGATCTATGTCCAATAATCTATTAAATTGTTCTCTCACTTTCAACCCTTCAATACCAATATTATAGCTATATTCCAAGGAAATCAAAGAAAGATGTTTATATCAAAAATTCTTTAAATGATTTTTGTGGTAACAAAGAATTGGAAATGGAAAGGATTAAAATCAATCAGAAAATGCCTGAACAAATTGTAGTATATGGATAAGATAAAATCCTATTGTTGTAAGAAATGATGGAGATAGCTTAAAAAAATAGGACGATTTATGTGAACTGATGAAAAGTAAAGGGAACAGAACTAGGAACACAAGATGTATAGTAATAGCAATATTATAAATATAATCAACTGAAGGACTGAACAACAAAATGGCTTAACACAATTCCAAAGCGCTCATAACATTTTATCCACCTCAAGACAGAGAGTTGATGGATTCTGAGTACAAATTGAAGCACAATATTTTTTCTTTCATTCTTTTGTTTCTTTTTTTTGGAACTTGGCTAACATGGATTTTGTTTTTCATTACTATAAATATTTGTAATATATTTTATTTTTCTTACTTTATGATTGTGTTTTAGAGGGAAATGGGGGACAGAGAGAATTTGAAACTACAAAAAAAGGTTTAAAAAGCCCTTAAAATGTATAGGTGATAGATGATAGATAGCAAGATAGATCGATAGCTAGATATTTGTTACATTAATCATAGTAGGATGGGAAAAAATAAAGAGTCTTTGAAGCTATCTGTTGTCTATTTCACCCACATCCTGGGCAACAACTTCTCTTAACTGCCTCTCTGCTATATAAAGAAAATTTTTTTATTATGCTTTTACCTTTCTCAAACTTCAAGCCCTTCTTCCTAGCTCTTCTGTGCTGGAATTTAGTGGCAAAATTCTGTTTGTTCATTTCTATAACCATCAAGAAATAACATATTTTCCAAGGCAAATAATGCTAACCTTTTATCAATCTTTTTTTTTTTTTTGTGAGACAATTGGGGTTGTGACTTTCTCAGGGTCATACAGCTAGTAAGTGTCAAGTGTTTGAGGCACGATTTGAACACAGGTCCTCCTGAATTCAGGACTGGTGCTCTATCCACTGTGCCACCCTCAATCAATCATTTTAAAATTTATTCAAATAAAAAAATCAATCTGTTCTTCTCAGGCAATGACATTTTCTGTCTAGCTTCATTGTATTTTATTGAAGTCATGAATTCGGAGATGCTCACAATAAACCATATGATTGCAAAGCTTAAGTAAAAATGGTGGAATAATGTTTATTTTATTTGAATGTCTTCCTAGATAACGCTTAGCTCTTGGTTGCCTTTGTTGGTCCTCAACCATATAGTGAAAAATATTTTGGAAGATTAGTCTGCATTGGATTCTCACATTCCAACATCATGAGTTTCTCCATTTCTCCCTTTTATCACTTTCACTGCTCAAAACTACTTAGAATTCTTTACCTGTGTCACTTTCTCCAGGTTCATTTCTATTTCTACTTTATTTATTAAAATGTTAATAGAGTGTTAGTATAATATACTACTCTTTTGGTATCTACCCAGAAGGGTGTTCATTTATAATATGCATACAGTTTGTTTCTTGTTTTCTGTCAATTTTTTGTCCCCAACTGATCAGTTTCTTCTATTGATAATCTTATGGAAACATTTAAGAATAGAATAAAGTCTTTAGAACTTGTGGAAGTGCTTACTCCCCAAATTAACAGAACAAATTGTACATGATTATTTCTCATTCTCAATTTTGGATCTTTCCTCATAATTCAATTCAATTTGAGTCCATTTTAATTAAGATTTTTCAAATACTAGCTTCTTCTTATTTCCTTAAACCTATGGCAATTGGCTTGTGCTTGAGAATTGAGAATTCATATCTTGTTTCACTTTTGACCTTTTACTTATTTAGTTCTTATTCTTAATTGTCTGGTGGTTTTCAATAACTTTCCTTTCTCTATCATCTCTTCATTGGTGACTTTCTAAAGTTGAAACTTTATTTTTCTTGAATAATGCTAATAAAAAATGTGACAACTAGAACTTGCATATTAATTCATACCTCCTATGTAGTCCGAGGAGGAAAACATTCAAAATCCCCTCTTGACATCAAATGATCTCTTCATTCTGACCTACCTACTACAAGCTATGCAACATATACTGAACTGTCTATCTTGTCTTTAATGACTGATTTAGTCCACAATAAGCATCCTGTAACAGTTGTCCAGCTATCCTTCTAAGGAAACCTCTTGTGATGGTACCTAGAACACTTTTGACCTTTTACACCTCTCATTATGACTTGTCAGCAGAGAGAGACTGTACCAACATGCCCTTACCCTAGGAATCAATGGGATCTTCTTTTAAAATCTTCTCTTACTGAGCAAGTTTTTCATCCTCTCTCTGATAATATATGTCAAATACCTACATGATATCTTCTTGTCTAAAATATTCGTTAAGGATTTGGAATAAGATCAGAGTTTTGATGTATTTAAAAGAGGCCAAGACTGATTCTCATATCCTGATAAATTCCATTGTATTCACTGAAATTTCTCAGTTTCTTTTTCTCACTGTGATTTAAAAAACAATGAGGTTCTTGGGGTCTCAGGAAGTGTTTGGGACAGGAGATGCTGAATTTTTTATTCCTGTAGTGCTAGTTCATCATTTTAAATGTTCTCTTGTGGTTTTGTTCTTGTAAATGACTAGGTTTCCCCCAGCTTATTATTGAACTTCCAGACCACACTTTTCCCAGGGTGTCTAGGTTCCTTTGGTGATTTGATTTTAATACTTGTGATTACATGACTTTTCTCCCATGATTTTTCTTTTTTATTTTCTTGCTGGTTCACTTTAAAAAGAGTCAAAGTTTCTGCAATAAAAATTGGTTGTGAGTTACTGGGTAGTGATAGGAAATATACTATATATGCATGTGTGTATGCATATGTATACATGTTATACATGTACATGTAAACATGACATGCAGACACACGTGCATGTGTGTGCATATACACACATGAAAATATACACACATACTTTTAAAAGTGCTTGAAAACATCTAGAAAAAATTTAGAAAGGGGTCATAAAATGGAGTAATTTTGTTACTAACTAGTTAAATTTAATATATGGTTATACATTGTATAAAACTATAGCACATAGTTTAATTCATACTTCTTTTCTACTTTAAATTTTGATATGCTTGTATGAATTGATGATTGCCAACTTCACAATGAAAAATACAATTTAAAATTTTAACAAAACAATTCACATGTCAGGATATTTTTAGATATCTAACCTCAGTCCTGGGAGTCTCATTTGTAAAATGAGGATAGTGACATCATCTATTCCCCAGAGTTATTGTGAGTATCAAATGAGATAAAGTACATAAAGGATTTTGAAACTTTAAAATTTGTATGTGTGTATATATTCATATATGTGTACACACATATATCCATATATATGTACACACATACATGTCTCTCTCTATATATATATGTATGTCTATATATCTATATATTTTGTAATCTACCACTTTCCATTCCTTAGTTTTCTCTACCTTCTTTCTTTTCCAACCTTCAGATACTTATAATTCCTATCATATCCTTTCCCTAGGGCTAATAAACATTGGAGAGGGAAAAAAAGACAAAGAAAAGGCATAAGAAAGATTTTATGTTTTTAATAAGGCAAGCATTATTTTAAGTATAGGTTCTATGTATTTTTTTTTGGATTACAAATTGTAATGGAGCAGAAATCACTTCTTTCTTTGAGTGGTATAATAATATCACTTTCCCCTCTGTTTTGCTGGGATAGGGTATTGGGGGTCTTTTAAAGCAAGGATGCTAAAGAAATAAAAGCAATTGTACAGAAATATTTTGGTCTTTTTAAAAATTGGGGATAATAAAATCACAATGAAATACTTAGGTTGATATCAGATACATTACACTGACAAAGAGTTCATCAGTCAGGTTTGAAAATGTGAAAAAAAAAATTGTAGTTTACTTACAGTTTAGCTACCTAAAGGTCTAAAGTCTTCTTTATATATTCTTTATATATGTATTCTTTAATACATATATTGTAGCACAAATGCTAACTGTCTCTTAGAAAAGCATGGGGTAGAAGTTATTATAGTTTGGCAGGTTTTAATGAAATAGAATATAATTTTAGAGAATGAAAAATAATACAATTCAGTGCAGCAATGATAATCTTTAGGAAGATGTGATTAGCCTTGTGTCTTTTATAACAAGCCAAGTTTATTTTTCTTGGTTTGAAAAGCAGGTCCACTTTTCCAAGTTCTCTGGAAAAGCTAAAGACTGGAAGAATGATAAAAATTTCCAACATTTATTGACTAGGAGAAAATTTCAATATTTTTGGCATATATCCAAACATAAATTGATTTTTTAAATACCCCAACTTCCTTCCTTCTATTGCCTTCTCCCTTAGAGACCTGTCATAAATTCCTTTGGCCTGGTTTTCTCCTTACATCGAGAATTGCCCATCTATATGTATTTTTTGGTACAGAGGTCAGGGGAAAGTTCTCTGTCTGCTTTTCTTTCATAGAATTTCCTACATTTTGCAGTAGCAACACCATTATGCATGGCAACAATGAAAAATATTTTTTATGGGAAGATTCCATGTTTATTGAGATTTGTGATAGAGTTGCAAAACAGAGTATTTGTATAATGGCTGGTGAGTGCATTCATAACAAATTTTGATAGAGTAGAGGAAATCCTCATCATGGATCAAGGAAAAACAAATTTGAGATTCTATCCCAGACATTTATTAGATCTTTTACCTTTGACAAGTTATTTAACCTCTTAGTTTTCAAAGGTGTAAAATTGGATAATAATGTGGCACCTACATCACAGGTTTGTTGGGAGGAAGTAATGAAATATTATTCAATGTATTGATATACTGAGGTTAGGGATAGAATTACAGTATTAGCTACATGCAGTCAAAGGCTGAGAATAGATTTTAAAATGAAAAGAACCAGGCAAAAGTAATATCTTAAGCTTAAAAATAATTAATATCAATTGTTTCAATAATAATAATAATAATAACAATAATAATAATAATAAGTAGTAGTAGTAGTAGAACAAAAAAAAGAAAAAGAAAAACAAGAAGAATAAGAAGTTAGAATTTATGTAAAACTTTAAGGTTCGCAAAGCACTTCAATGTTATCTAACTTGATCCTCAAAACAACCCTCAGAGGAAGGTGCTACAATTTTAAAAACATTTTTAAACATTTAATTTTTATATCACTACAATTTCCCCCAATAAACCTCATTTCAAATGGAACAATTTTATATAACAAATATTTTTAAATTCTCAAAAGAGGGAAAAATCAACAGAACTTACCAGTATACTTAAAATTTCTGAAAATATATACAATGTACAGTACTTATGATCTCCTCACTCTAAACTTCATTCTTGTATGCATTTAAAATTTCATTTTCTGGAATTGTTTCAAAAAGTTTTTCATTATTCTCTTTATTAATTCTCTCCCCCCATTTAAGAATTCTATATTTTTAATTTTTAATTCATCGGACTTCTGCTTCTTTATCTTCAGTGTTCCTCATAGAATGAAAGCTACTGAGTTACCTATTTGAGTTCCCTCTTCTGAACAGTTTCTAAGTAATTGCCTTGTGGATTTCTCTCCTTAGGCCCATTTATCTTAAGTGACTTACTACTAGATATAACCAATTCCTGTAGTTGATAGAAGCTATGCTCAACATTAATAAATTTTCTACTTCTTATACTGTGCAGTTCATTATTAACGTTGATCCTCTACTAGACACCCCGCCCTTTATTTGCTATTACATCTGTTTTCTGTATCCATGTCCTCACATTTCTACTTAGGCAGGATGAATGGTTTCCCAAAGCACCAAATTCCCAAGATTGTAACCAATGTAAGGTCACTATCTCCAATTATAGAATATCTTTTTTCCTCCATATCAGATTATTCCTCAATGGGACATCCTCCTAGCATTGAAACAAAATTTCTTCCTGTCACCTTTTCACTTTGGATTGCATCTTGATCTCATCTTTTTGGAACACATTATTTCATGTCCTTTCTATGTTTCTGTTGAGTAAAGAATCATCTTATATTCTTCAGATTTTCTTTTTATTTATAGTTGAAGGTACTTCTCCTGGTCTTTTGCAAAATTTGTTTGTCTTTGGAATTATTAAATGTAACCAGTATATATTGGAGTTGACAGTATAAGATTGTGTGTGTGTGTGTGTATGTGTGTGTGTGTGTGTGTGTGTGTGTTTCTGTTTTTATTTTGTTTTGTTTTCCTGGCTGAAATCTGTAGATTCTTTCGATTAGCACTTGTGTTGGTGGGGTAACAAAATTCTGGTAAGTATTCTTGTGATATTTTTTGCATTCTCTTATTCAGGTTTTTTTACTTGTTCTTTTGGCAAATCTTTAATTTGCATCTACACATTCTTTCTTTGAGATCAATATTTTTGCTGGAAAACACTTGTTTTTAAGATTATTGCATATTATTTCTCTTCTTCCTGATTGTCCTTCACGTCTTTGCATTTGCATTCCTAATCAGTTATTCTCTTTAACTTCTTTTGTGACATTTGCCACCTTGATTAAAATCTCCTTTCCCCATTCTGTCAAATATTTCTGGTGTTGAGGCCATAGATCCTGATTTTATAATTATTTTCTTTTTGGTCATTGAAAAATATCCTGATGTTCAATACACATTGAGTTTTGTTTTCTCTTGAAATATTTGATCATTTCAGTCCTTTCCCTTTATATTCTTCTATTGTTCACTTTCTGACTTCTTCTCTTTGATTGTTGTTTCCCTAGGGCTTTGATCTCAGTGCTATTCCAGTCTACAACCATGCTAGATAATTCATTTTTCATTAACCCTAGAATTTACAAAAAATGACTTCAGGAATGGGGAGCAGAAATTTGACCAAATTCTATGGTGGATCAGGCCTGATGAATCCACAAACACTCTGGAATATTGCCCTCTATCCCTCAGTACTCTAGCTGAGTAATGTTCAGCCCAAAGCATGACATTCATAGTTAAAATGAGTTTTTGTCTTTTGGGTTTCCCCAGAACCTGGAGGAGGGGTTGGGTTACAGTTACGTTATGCTCTAAGCCTGTGGGGGGAGCTTAATGATTGTGGAAGGTGTTAGGGATTAATTTTCTCTATCATTATGTGAGATAAAAATGAATATTAGATCATAAATCTACCCTACTTAACCTTTCCCTTAATTTATCTCCCAGACTAGTAAATGGAAGAAGCTTCAGGTTTTCTAGATAGAGCCTTTATTGTATGGTAGTCACAAGGTGATGTTGATTAGAAGGATAGGAAAGTAGAAATACAATACAAATCATCTTAAGTCTAGGCTTAGTCTATATTCTATATAAAACTCACCAAAAGCGGAAGGCCACCTTTGGGGTGAGAGACCGAATCAAGCGCGTGCTGTTAACTGAGAGCCGGGCCGAGTCAAACTCCAGTCCCTGTCTGTCTGTGCAGCGCAGCCAGGAGACCAGCAGAGCAAGAAAAAAGGCCCCACTTCCATTCTCTCCTTGCCTTTTAAGCTTGCACCCCGGAAGTCGAGTGCTTAGCAGGCAATCTGGCATGCATCACAGGCGGACTGGTGTGTGTTGCTCATGCTGTTGGTCTCCTCCCCAAAAGGGTGGTCCTAAGAAAAATTGGCTTCTCTCCATTATCTAACTGACTGTTAAAACTTTTTACCACAATTAGTTTACTGGGTTTTTACAATGTTAGTGCTTTGGAGTCCCTAGACCATGGAAACAAATGAAATTATCTATCTTTACACATAATTCCTATTTTGGAAAAGTTTATAGAGTTATAAGAATTAAAGGAAATTTCTAGTCTTTCAATTTTTTGTCATGTCACTAAGTAGATGGTAGGTCCTATTATTATCTCCTTTTCACTTATTAGGGGAAAAAAAGTCAGAGTGATTGAATGACTTGCCCAGAGTCAAACAGGTAGTAATAATCTTGGACAGGATTTGAAATCAGACTTTCCTCACTCCAAATCTAGCATTTTCTTCACTATACCACCTAGAAATCAAGTTTCCTTTCTGAGGTTGTCACTTTGAGTTCCTAATGGAATTAAAACAATGACTAAGTCTGAAGAGGACTATAAAAACATAGTTATCAATAATGATATCTCTGTCTCTCTCATATCTATAGATAAATAGATAGATACATAGATAGATCATCTTTATTTAATTCTCCTCTTTTTTCACTCTTAGTTTCTTTGTCTCTTCTGTTTGTCTCTGTCTCTCCCTTTCTCTGTACACACAGCTCTCCAGGGTTCAATATTTGGTAAACAAGAGTGTTAGATTAGACCAAGAGAATTCTAATTTGTTCTGTTTATCTATTTACACCTTCATGTGAAGTATTATATATTCTACGTATGTCCAGACCTGTTGCTCCAGTTAGCATTTTGGAAACTTCCATTACAACTGCTACATAGTTACAGATGCCTAAAAACAATCCAAAGAACAGCAAAACAAGACAGCAAAGAAAAACAGCACCAATATGTGTTTATTATATGACAAATGGCATCTAAATTTCTTAGCATGAGATTCAAAGCCATCCGTGATTTGGTGCTAATCTATCTTTTTTAGTGTTTTCCTTTAGCATCACCCTATGTGCACATTATACTTTTTTCCCCATTTAATTGACATTTTCCTTGCTTCCTTCTTCTCCCAATCTTTGTTCATGATGATATCTATTATATATGTTTGCCTCTCAAATACTGACTTTCAATATCCACTTGAACTATAAGCTCCAATGTAAAATTTTCCATGAAGATCCATTGGAATGTTTTATAAAAAGTATACTATTTTTTGTAGACAGAGGACCTGGATTCAAATCTTATCCCTACTTCTTTTTTGACTTCAGAAATTTCATGCTTTATGCCTCAATTGGTTCCCCAAATTTCTCTAAATATTTCTCTAAAATTTTGAAATAAAAGGCTCTATATTCTCTAAGATCCCTTCTAGTTCTCAGTTTATTATCCTATGTTTCCCTCCTCTCAATAGCCATTATACTTTGATTATGTTTCTTAATGCTCAATCCCAATCTATCAAGAATAATACGTAGTTTTGTATTTGTGGATATGTTCTGGTACATTTCCCTCACTAGGTAAGAATATCTTTATAAACACGTTCTTGATCTTATGTGTAACTAGATTCTTGCAGCCCCTAAAACAGGTGCCTCATATATATGCAAGAAGTGAACATATATTTATTGAGTGAATTAATAAACCAAAATTCTAGCATCAATCTTATCTGATTTTCTGCATGAGTAGAAGAAATCACTTAATTTTGATGGATTTCAATTTATTGATTTGCAACCTATATCAGATAATGCTTTCCAGATTACTAAATTAAGAATAGTAAAATCATTAATTCAATGTTACTGCTATACTTCCTATGCTCCACAAACAATAGCTGTGTAATTATAGAGCATTATTATTTTTTTTTAACTCACACTGGTCAGTCTTTTCTAGTGTATGTTCTGTGTACTTTTAATTAATAATGGAATTTAATTACACTCAAAATGCTTCAGTCCATTGTATGTGGTGACAATAGCAATAAAAGTTTTATCATTGGCAATTCCTTAAGCATTGACTATTTCTGAGAAAAAATCTATATTATATTTCAAGGTGCCTTCTCTACCTGTCCAAATCTGGTAATGTGAGGAAAGGAGTGAAATGAATCTCAAAGAAATGTTTGAACAATATTGACAAAGGAACATTCTATAGTTAGGTCAAAATGTCATTTAGACAATGAGCTTGACTTTCCCAGCAGCACCAAGGAAAGTAGATTGGAAAATAATTATTCTACATTTCATTTTTCTTTATCAATAGAGAAACTAAACCACAATGAAACCTAGAATCACATTTTAGATTATAATATAATCTAAATATAACATAATATAATAATGATATCATAATGTAAAGGAGTTGAATAACTATTCTGAGAATATAATCTGGTTATATAAATTCTCTGTTTATTCATGCCACTTCTATGAATTATTTAAGTAATATCTTAAAGATTTTCTTGAAATATGAAACAAGAGTAAATTTACAAAAGGTAATTTCAATATAAGACATCTGTATATAATAAAGAATTAAACAATTTGGGACAGGGCAGGATAATATGATTTCATATTTACATAGAAAAAGAAGGAACCATATAGCTTATCTAATTTAATCCCTACTTACTGCTGTTTTAATGGGGGCAGCTATGTGGCACAGTGGATAGATCACTGGTCCTGGATTCAGGAGGACCTGAGTTCAAATTAAGCCTCAGACACTTGACACTTAACTAGCTGTGTGACCTTGGGCAAGTCACTTAACCCCAATTGCCTCACCCAAAACCAAAAAAATAAAATAAAATTATTAAAATGTGGGGTATAGGCAAGATGGTGGAAGAAAGGCTGTGACTCTTTCAGCTCTGGAAAAACTGTCTATATACCTCCAAAAATAATCCAATAAGACTACTCTTGGAGCAGCATAACACACATAAGAACAGAGCGAGACTCTTTTCCAGCCAAAGACAGCTTAATTAGGTGACTGGCATCACCTGTTGTTTGGGCTAAGAGAGGAGCACAGTGTGGAGAAGGACCAAAGTCAAGCAGGCAGTGCTTCCAGAACCTCAGAATCTTTAGCTGCTTCTTCTGAAGCTTGGCTGGTGGACCAGTGAGGGGATCTAGCAGTTGGGGGGAATAGCTGTGGTCTCTGCTGGAACTGGGGTAGGGTGCCCACGTGCTGAACCAGCAAGCAAAGTTGAAGGACAGACACCCAGTGGGGAAGGGGCACAGGTATGCCAAGCTTCCAACCATAGAGAATCAGATTTCAATTAGACTTCTGTTCCCAAGTCAAAGAGAAAGAGGGCAGTGGTTACTCACAGGCCAGGCAGGCTGAGAAAAAACTCAATCACCCCCTGGGTCAAATTGTAGCTCAAAACAGTGTGTCCTGGAAACAACAGAACACTTTAAAGGAGTTAAAAGCCAAGACATAGGGGATCAAGATGAGTAAGCAGAAAAAAACAGCAGACCATTGAAAGATGCTTTGGGGGCAAGCTAGACTAGAATACACCCTCAGAAGAAAATAATAACAAAGTTAAAGTTCCTGCATCCAAAGCTTCCAAAAAAATATGAATTGATCTCAAGCATTGGAAGCACTCAAAAGGGACTTTGAAGAGAAAATAGGAGAGATAGAAGGAAGATTTATGGAGGAGGAAGAAAAAATGGAAAGAGAAATGAGGGTGATACAGGAATGTCATGAGAAAAAAAGTCAAGAGCATGAAAAGCCAAATGGAAAAGGAGATACAAAAGCTCTCTGAAGAAAATGATTGCCCTATAATTAGGATTGAACAAATGGAAGCTGATAATTTTATGTGAAACCAAGACACAGTTAAGCAAATCCAAATGAATAAAAAAGTAGGGGGCAATATGAAATATCTCTTTGGAAAAACAGCTGACCTGGAAAATAGATCCAGGAGAGATAATTTGAAAATCGTTGGACTACCTGAAAACCATGACCAAAATAAGAGCCTAGACATCATCTTCCAAGAAATTTTAAGGGAAAATTGCCCTGATATTCTAGAAGCAGAGGGCAAAATAGAAATTGAAAGAACCCAACAATCACCTCCAGAAATGGATCCCAAAAGGAAAACTTCTAGGAATATTATAGCCACATTACAGAGCTCCCAGGTCAAGGAGAAAATAATGCAAGCAGCTAGAAAAAAGGAATTCAAATACTGTGGAGCCACAGTGAGGATAACACAGGATTTAGCAGCTTCTACATTAAAGGACCAGAGGGCATGGACTATGATATTCTGGAGGGCAATGGAACTGGGACTACAACCTAAAATAACCTACCCAAGGGGGCAGCTAGGTGGCACAATGGATAGAGCACCGGCCCTGGAGTCAGGAGGACCTGAGTTCAAATCCGGCCTCAGACACTTAACACTTACTAGCTGTGTGACCCTGGGCAAGTCACTTAACCCCAGTTGCCTCACTTAAAAAAAAAATAACCTACCCAGAAAAACTGCGTATAATCTTTCAGGGGGCAAAATAGGACTTCAATGAAAAAGAGGACTTTCAGGCATTTGTGATGAAAAGACCTGAACTAAATTAAAAAAAAAATTGACTTTCAAATACGAGACCCTAGAGAAGCATAAAAAGGTAAACAAGAAAAAAATAAATCATGAGGGACATTAAAAGGTTAAACTGTTTTAAACTGTTTACATTCTTACATGAGAAGATAATACTTCCAACTCATAAGAACTTTCTCAGTATTAGGGCAGCCAAAAGGAATATACTTAGACAGAGGGCACAGGTGTGAAATGAATATGAAGGGATTATACATGTAAAACATTTAACCTTGGTTTTTTTTTTTTTTAGTAGGTTAGGCAAGGTAGGGTGGCTTATGTCTTGGGCTGGCTTTGGACTGTAATGATTGGAATGATGCCACCTGCTGGAGACTTACTGTAAAATAGCTCTGCCACGAGGGGAAGGTCTTTGAGGGCAAGACCAAGCGTCCTTTATTTGGCATTAGGAAGTGACATTTGCTTGTGGGAGGAAGAAGGCACTCTGACTTGCTCTTTCAGGTGGACTCTGGGGGAGAGCAGAGCTAGGAATGCTCTCTCCCTTTAATAGATAGATGAATGTAGGCTTTCTCTCTCTCTTTACCAAATTCTTATTCTCCTTAATAAATTCTTAAAAGTCTAACTCTTGCTAAAGCTTATAATTTATTGGCAACCACTCATAAGATTTTAGACAGGCTAGCTAGAATTTTAGCCTTAACAGGACTCAGGGCCTCCTGGTCCAGGGCTTTGTCCATGGTATCACATAGCAGACCCATGAGGACATCATTAAAATAAAGTCAAGGGGTACGAGAAATGGACTTGAAGAAAGGGAAAGGGAGAGATGGAAGGGAGTAAAAAGGCTCACATAAAAGAAACAAGAAAAAGCTTATGGGGAGGATGGGAAAATGGGGAAGGAGCAGGGGAGTGAGTGAGCCTTTCATCAGAATTGGCTCAAAGAGGGAATAAGATAAATACTCAAGTGGGTATAGTAAAGTTTTTTGCCCTGAGGGAAAGTGGGAGGGGAAGGGGAAAAGAGAGAAAAAGGTGAAGGAAGGGAGGGCAGGTTGGGGGAGGGGACAGTATAAAGCAAAACATTTTTGAAGAGGGATAGGGTGAAAGAAGATAGAAAATAGAGTAAATATCAAGGGGAGGGAATAGAATGGAGAGTAATTCAGGTAGTAGGAGTATCTGTGAAAGAAATGATGAGTTGGATGCCATCAGAAGCACAAATGAAAAATGCAAATGATCAACAAAGGAAGAAGTGATGGTATTTGAATACAGATTAAAGAATAATTTTATTTGTTAGTTCCTCTTTCTAAAGTTATTCTATTTTCTTTTACAACTTGAATATTGTGAAGATGCTTAGCATAATAGCACATGTATGACTTATATTGAATTGCTTGATGCCATAGTATGGGTTGAGGAAGGAGGGAGGAAGAAAATTTAGAATGCACAGTTTAAAAAAATTTGATGTGAAGAAAGGGTAGGCAGTTGGATTTCAGAGAAACCTAGAAGGACTTACATGAATTGATTCTGAGTGAGATGAGCAGAACCAGGAGAACATTGTACACAGTAACAACAACATTGTGTGTTGGTCAATTGTGATAGACTTGACTTTTCTCAGCAGCACAATGGTCCAAGATAGTTTCAAAGGACTTATGGTAGAAAATGCTCCTCATATCCAGAAAACAAAGAACTATGGCATCTAGATGCAGATTGAACCATACTATTTCTACTCTTTTTGTTTTCCTTTTATGATGTTTTTCCCCTTTACTCTGATTCTTCTTTCATAGTATGACTAATGCAGAAATATGTTTAATGTGATTGTACATATATAAACTATATCAGATTGCTTGCTGTATTGGGGAGAGGGGAGGGAGAGGAGAGAGGGAGAAAGGTTTGAAACTAGAAATCTTATAGACACAAATGTTGAAAACTATCTTTACATGTAACTAGAAAATAATAAAATACTATATTAAAAATAAATAAAATTATTAAACTGAGGACCATAGGGGCCTCACAAAATTAAACATCACAAAATTTTTGTGATCGTGAAAGTTAAAAAAACAACAAAAAGAGAAGATACCCAGAACTTATGTAATGTTTTAAACTCATAAAAGATTTTATGTATGTTAATTTATTTGACTCATTGTAGCTTTGAAATGGGAATGCCATTATTAACCCAATCTTATAGGTAATAAAACAATGTCTCAAAGCCCTTTATACTAATTTTTATATAGCTAGTCATTGTTGAAGGCAGGATATGCTCCTAATACCAAGTCCATTGTTTTTCTACCAATCCACATTACCTCATGCCAGAATTCAAACACAGATTCTAAAAACAAACAAACAAACAAAAAACCCTCAAATAGCAAGAAAGTGGAAGATTCAAGATTCATTCAATCTCTTCTTGATCACACACACTTCCCTTATCCATATATGTGACAGGTACATTTTTCCATGCTCCCTTAATTTATTTATGTCAACCTTTAGTTCTAAATCATTTATACTGTTGAAATTAAATATAGGTTTTTTTCTGCCTCTCCTACAAAAAAGTAAGAACAATAATAATATAAGAGAAATTAATTTTATATTTCCTACAAAAAAATAAAAACAGATAGGATACATGTCTCCTACAGAACAAAACCAGATCAGAGAACATAATGTCTCCTACAGGATACACCAAATCAGAGACAGACAGGAAAAAAAAAAAAACATAATACTAATTTATTTTGTCCTGAGAAGAACTATAAGCATGATTATGCTGGATACCCTTCCAGAGAAGGGAGCTCAAAGACTCTCTCTTCTAAGGGTTTTTTTTAAGGTTTCTTTGCTCACTGGTTATAGAACAACTTCATTAGCATGATACAAATCAACCCAAAGTAAATACTAAAAATATAAATCAGTAAAACAATACAAATCAGTTCAACAACTCAACTTAAAGCAGATCCTATGGTTAGATTAGGCTGAAACAGGAAGGGTCCTATTAAAGACAAAGAGGTCTAGATACTTGATCAGGGGAACAATAAGATTTACTTACTTTCTTAGGAAAGAAGATAGTGAATAAGAATTTCAAATGGGGCATTTAAGTTTGTTTATCTCTTAAGGAAAGGAAATAGGGACTATTTGGCTTCAGTTTGAAGTCTTAGAGCAAAAGGCATTTTGCTCCTATTAATCCAAGGTCTCAAAAAATCCATTTGGACAGTAAGGCAGCTCCATCAAATCTAGGTGATCCATAAATTCATATTAATAATACATTTTGACCTTATCTTGGCATATAGTGTGAGATGTTGATCTTTTCCTGCTATCTGCTAAACTTTTCAAGTTTTTCCAGCAATTTTGCCTAATAGTGATTTATTTTCCTAAAATTTTGGCTCTTTGGATGTAGCAAATACAAAATTGCTAGGTCATTTCTTACTATGTATTGTGTTCCTTATCTATTCCACTGATCCACCATTTGATTTCTTAGATAATACCAGATTGTTTTAATAATTAGTGCTTTGTAATATAGTTTGAAACTAGAAACTGTTAGGCCTTCTTTCTTAACTTTTTGTATTGAATCCCTTAATATTCTTAAATTTTATTTTCCATGTGAATTTTGTTATTATTTTTTCTAGCTTTATAAAATAATTATTTGGTAGATTGATTGGTGTGTCACTGAATAAGTAAATCAACTTAGTTAGAATTGTCATTTCCTTTATATTGCCATGGCATACCCATGAGAAATTACTTTTTTTCAAATTGGTTACATATGTCTTTATTAGTGTGAAAAGTATTTTATAATTGTGTTCATATTATTCCTGGGTTTCTCCTGGCAAAGATAAAATAGTGGTGTATTTTCATATTTTATATTGTCTGCAGTTGTTTTATATGGAATTTCACTTTCTATTTCTTGCTGTAAGGTTTTATCGGTATTTAATAAAAATACTTATAATTTCTGTGCATCGATTTTATACCCTGAGACTTTGCTGAAGTTGTTGTTTCAACTAGGTTTTTTGGTTGATTCACCAGGGTTTTCTATGTATAGCATCATATTATCTGCAAAGAATCATATTTTTGTTTCCTCATTGCTTATTCTAATTTCTTCTATTTATCTTTCTTCTTTTTTTGATATAGCTAATATATGTAGTAGAATATTTAATAATTGAGGTAATAATGAATATCCCAGTTTCACTCCTGATCTTATGATGAGGTTTCTAGTTTACCCCATTACAAATATAATGCTTGCTCTGTGGTTTAGATAGATACTACTTATCATTTTAAGAAAGGTATCATGGATTCCTCTGGTTTAAACAGTTTTTAATAAGAATGAGTATGTTTTGATGATGGAAGTTCCTCCCTCCATACCTATTAATATAATTACATGATTTTGTTATGTTATTGATATGGTCATTTATGCTAATGGTTTTTCTAATATTGAACCAGCCCTACATTCCTAGTATAATCCCATCTGATCACAGTGAATAGTGTTTGTGATAAATTTCTGCAATCTCCTTGCTAGTATTTTAGCTATTTTTTTTGCATCAATATGTAGTAAGGAAATTAGTCTATACTTTTTTTCACTGTTCTGATTTCTCTCGTTTAGATATTAAAATCATATTTGTGTCATAAAAGGAACTTGTCAGACCTCTACCTATTTTTTTTCAAATGATTTATATAGTATTAGGATTGATTGCCCCTTAAGTGTTTGACAGAATTAACTTATAAATCTATCTGGTCATGGGAATTTTTTCTTAGAAAACTCATTGATGGCTTTTTCAATTAATTTTTTCTAAGATTGGATAATTTGTATACTTTATTTTCTCTAACTTAATCTGGGTAGTTTATATATTTGTAAATATCCATCAATTTATAATATGTATTAAGCAAAAATAATTCCTAATTACTTTAATTTTATCTTAATTGGTGGTGCTTTTATAATTTTTCATTTTTATAGTAATTATTTCATATCATTTTATTTTTAAATGAAATTTGTCAAGCAATGGCTTATATATTTTAGGGTTTTTGCATAAAGCAGCTCCCAGTTTTATAAATTTTTTCAATTAAAAAAACCAATTTCATTAATATCTCCTTTGATTTTCAGAATTTCCATTGGGGAGATTGGTCTGAAAGGGTACATTTTATAATTCTGTTTTTTTTGCATTTGGTTCTGATATTTTATGAACTAATAGTCAATATTTGATATGATGCCATGTACAGGACAGAAAAAGATAGATCTTTTCTACTCCAATACATTTTTCTCCAGAGGTCTACCATATCCACCATTTCTAAAATGCTATTAATTTCCTTGATTAGTTATTTATTTTTTATTAAATTTATCTAGCTCTGAGACAGGAAACCTGAGGACCTCTACTAGTACAGTTTTGCTGTCTATTCTTTATGTAATTTATGTCACTTTTTTCTTTAGTTATTTGGATTCTATGCCCTCCTTTTGGTGCATACATATATATATATATATATATTTCTTCATTTTATCTTTTAACAAATTTAAATTTCACTCCCTATCCTTTTTAATTAGGTCTATTTGGTTTATTTTTGCTTTTGCTGTGTCTAAGATCATGATTGCTACCTCTGTTTTTTCCACTTTAGCTAAAGCATAATAGACTATTTCTGCAGCCCTTTATTTTATGTCTGTGTTTGTCTCCTGTTTTAAGTGTGTTTATTGTAAACAACATATTGTTGGATTCTGGTTTCTTCCTGTCAGTTTTTTTTTTTTGAGACAATTGAAGTTAAGTGACTTGCCCAGGGTCACATGTCTAGTAAGTGTTAAGTGTCTGAGGCTGGATTTGAACTCCGGTGCTCCTGAATCCAGTGCCAGTGCTCTATCCACTGCACCACCTGGCTGCCCCTGGATTCTGGTTTCTAATCCCTTTTGCTACCTACCCCTGTTTCATTTATGAGTTCATCCTATTCACATACATGATTACTAATTGTGCTTTTCCCTCCATTCCATTTTCTTTAGTTTATCCTTTTTCTCTTTTTTATCCTGTCTCTAAAATGTATTTTGCTTGTGACAATTTCCTTCTTTTATCTGCTCTCCCTTTTATCACCCCCTTTCATCATCTTTCCATTATACTTTTCCCCTCCATTTTCCTATTGAGCAAGATAGATTTTTATTTTCTATATGTCTATCTATATTCTTTCTATGAACCAATTTAAATGTGAAGGAAGTTCAAGCATTGCCAGCCCCCAAAATTTTCCCCTTTGCTGTAAAAGCTTTTCCTAATGTGCCTCTGTCATGTAAGATTTCCCCCCATTTTCCCTCTCCCTTCCCTCTTCTCCTAGAGCATCTCTCTTTCTTGTCACCCATTTTTTTACATTATCCAGACATAATTGACTTGCTGTCAAGTCCTTTCTGTATAGAATCATTACAACTGCCCTAATAATGATAAAGTTATTTTAAGTTTCATGTTTTCTCCTCTCATATAAAAAAGTAAATAGTTTAAACTTTTGAATCCCATATGACTTCTCCACATTTACCTTTTTATGTTTCTCTAGAGTGTTATATTTGATAGTCACATTTTCTATTCAGCTTTGGACTTTTCATCAGGAATGCCTAAAATCCTCTATTTCATTAAATATCCATTTTCCCCTTAAATGATTATATTCAATTTTCCAATTTTCTTGGTTGTAATCCCCAACTCTTTTGCCTTCTGAAATATCATATTGCAAACCAGATGTTCCTTTAATATAGTAGCTGCTAACGCTTATGTGATCCTGACTGTGGTTCATAGGATAGTTGAGTATTTTCTTTATGACTGCTTAAAATATTTTCTTTTTGACCTTGGAGCTCTGGAATTTGAATTAAAAATGACTGGGGGTTTTCATTTTGGGATCTGTTAAGTGGTGCATAGCAGATTCTTTCAATTTCAATTTACCCTCTGATTCTGGAATATCAAAGCAGTTTTCCTTGATAAGTTCTAGATATGTGAACTGCAGGGTCTTTTTTCTGTTCATTGCTTTTGAGTATTTTGATAATTCTTAAATTATCTCTCCTTGTTATATTTGCCAGGCCAGTTTATAATTTTTTTTCTGATGAGATATTTCCCATATTTCCCTATTTTAAAATTCTTCTTACTTTGTTTCTATTTCCTTGATGTCAATAGATGCATTGGCTTCCACTTGCTCAATTCTAATTTTTAAGGATTTATTTCCTTTTTGATTCCCTTTTTTTCCATTTGGCCAATTCTGATTTTTAAGTAGTTATTTTCATGAGTAAAGTTTTGTACCTTTCTCTTTGGCCAATTCTATTTTGTTGAGGTTTTTTTTTTCCTTCACTATTTTTGTGCCTCTTTTGTCAAGCTTTTTTTTTTTTATATTTTCCCTTTCTTCCATTTCTTTCCCTAATTTTATTCTACCATTCTTATTTGATTTTGAAAATATTCCTGGTTTTTTTGTTTTGTTTTGTTTTGTTTTGTTTTGCTTTTCCCATCATCCATGTTGGGCTTGTGACCAATTCAAATTTTTCTTTGAAACTTTGCTTTGAGGCTATTTTAACTTCATTATTTTCTGAGTATGTTCTTGATCATCCCTGTCACCATAGTAGCATTTTTTGCATCAGACTCTTTTGTTTTTATTTCCTAATTTTCCACCTTATTCATTCATTCATTCAATGTATTTATTTATTTGTTTGTTTATTTTGAACTTTATTTCAAAGTTGAACTCCATTCCTTCTGAGAAGGGTGAGTGGGGCATTATCTCAAGCTTCAGCATCTTTTGTACTACTCTTTGCAGAACTACTCCTGGGGAGTTTGGAAATTTTTGGTGCTTCTAAGATGGTGTAATCTGTAGAAAGGTATGAGCACTGCTCCCCAGGTCTGCAATCTGGTCCTTATACTTGACCTCCTGGAGTTACAATTGATATTGTTGCTCAGGGTCTCTGATCCCTTGTAACCAAAAGCAATACTCTACCTCAGGTTTCCCATTTCCTCTTGAGTGAAAGTAATCCTTTCTGTCATTGAACTATGACCCAGAACTTGGTATAGGCTATAGAGTTGCCAAATAATAACTGTTCCTGCATCTAATGCTAGCACAAAGGGTCCCCTGATAACCAGTTCTCAGGTCTCCTTATCATCTCAGGCTCAGGAACTCTCAAAACTGTAGCAGTCTTTGTCACCATCAACCCAGTCCTACTGCAGGTATTATATCCAAGTGATCTCCTGGCCAGCCTACACCCCCATATCACAAATCTTTCTTTTCAAACTCCTAAATTTTTATGGGCTAAAGGATATCTCCCTCTGACCTTTTGTTGGCTC